>NC_141823.1:26638756-26821256 GCF_982586985.1 Callionymus lyra | reverse complement strand
GAATATTTGCAAAGCCCACAGGGACACATAAAGGCTCCTGGTGTATCATAAGGCTTTGGTTTATAACATGTCCAAAAAGACAACTGGGAGCAAAACTTCAGAACTGGACTCTCGTGAATGGTATTTCAATAAGAGTGTGTCCCTAAGATAGAAATCATTGTGGATAAAAGTGTCTTTTGTATCCAGAATAGACGAAAAGGAGTGATCAACACTTAGATGTCGGATTGAACTATCAAACAAAAGCAATTTCCTCCCTCTTGTTGTTATTCAATCCAAAACTACACCATGGAAGTTGTCCTACACGTACCGTATCATGTCCGATTATCCTCAAATAGCAACAAAACCTGCCGCATCTGGGAGAATTATGTAACAGCTGCCCTATCATGCAAACACATGGCCTGTTTCGCAGCCGCTCACCGTCGTGTAATCGTCACCTAGTGCCAAGAATGACGCATCCAGCCACACAGGAGTACAGACTCCAGTAGAAAGTGTTGATTAATAATTTATCAGCCTCTAGGACCAACATTCACACCCGCTCTCTCTCCCCTGGAAAGAAAGAGATATTGCTTCTTCGACAGGGACTAAAGGCAGCATAAAAAAAAAAGAGTCCTGTGGATCCTCTTTCATCAATAAACATGTATTTAATTTAAAGCCAGGTTTTATGTCTGAGGCTCCGTGTCCACTCCCGTCTATTCTCAAGCCAGCATTTAATGGAGGATAAAAACACAATCTTTATCTAGCATCCATGAGATATATCCAGGCTGACTGGAAGTGCTCCTGATGCTGTAAATGTGACAAATGAAAGGTGATGAGCTGAAAAAACGATTCGCTGGTTGGAGGTTTCTCTCCAGTTCCTGGATCTTGACTGGAGGGGGTATTCGCTCATCTGGTGGTTTAATGATGGAGGCGGGGAGCACTTTGGTCCTAAGTCTCCCAAAGGTGTTCAATTATGCCGAGCCCCGCTGAATAAAGAGGAATCCTCACCACTTGACTTTTTTCATTTGAACTAACATTTCTCTGGTTTAATGCTCACTTTCGTCATTCTATTACAATTTCAGCATTTTTATCCTTCAGCAACATGTGTGCACGTGGGCTGGCTTTGAGTGACGGATGATCGCGTGCATGCATCTGTGCGGGGTAATCAATATGTATATAAGTAAAATGGTTGGAGGATTAATGCATCACTTTTTGCTGCGCTCCATTAAACTCTCCTCCTGCGGCGCCCTCATATGCCTCCATGTCCTAAACTCACTTAGCTCTGTCAGTCGGTAACTGCTGTGCGATCCTCTCATCTGTTGCCGCCGTAAACCTTAGTGCCAGCCACACGTCTCTGTCAGTGGTAAGCCCTGGCATGAGCCAGACTTAGCCAGCACTTGTCTTCGGCCTTCCGATGGTAATCCTAGATGTTAGTCTCCATCGCCCCGGCCCTGGAAATAGCATTAGGATGTTGGACCGGTGCGAGTTCCTCTCTTGAAGCATCTGCTCGTCTGTGAACAAAGGCATGTTTGCGCCTCCAGTTGCCTACAGCTGTGGTCTCTGCTCCGCACCGTGACTCTCTGTGGGTGTCCCTCAGATGTAGTTGGTAGAATTGTGGGTAGAGTTTGGAGTAGCTAATTTAATAGAGTCACATTATACTTTTCGTTTGTTTGGCTGTATATGAACAGACGTCGATAAAAAAAAGTATCCTTACATGAATATTGAGTGGAATGAAACTTTTCCAACTGTTGTCTAATGTAATTATTCAACGAATAAAAGTAAAAATAAATAAACAAAATTTGCCATTTAAGGTATTGATTAAAAGTATTTTGTTCACATGAAAGAAGCAAATGTTATTATTAATAAAATCTGTGCATATTCAATCTTTTTTCCGATTCCTTTTTCTACATTGAGCATGCTGCTGTGGCGACTCAAATTTCCACGCTGTGACACAAACAAAGGATTATCTGATGTAGAGCTAAGCCATAGGCCAGAAAATACATCATTATATTTTCTCATATCATTCGATGTCGATTTCTCTCGATTTTTCTAGCATTGTTTTTAAAATGCCAGTTTTTTAAGCACATGTAAGGATAATTATAGAAATTGGAATTATTTTAACATTTTATTGACATTAAACCAATGACAATGCAAGAACGAAAAATTAAAACAGTCCACTGTGACAAAAAAAAAAATATGTTAACACGTTAAATACAAGAAACATAATCAGAATAAAATCAAATAAAATATATATTTTTTAACTATTTCTACTACTGACTTCCACTCATCCACAGCCTTCCTGCCTGCTGGAATGGAGTTGCAGAAACTTATTTCATGCCATGTTGGAACTGATAGCTTGGTGGCTAATGCTACAAACAGACTCTGCGATGCTCAGCGAAAGTTGCCAAAAACACCAACAAACAACTAGGCTAACCTTAACCAATTTCCCGAAGGAGACCTCCTGAGGGATCAATAAAGTTTTACCTTACCTTACCTTACCTTAACCCCCCAACAGGAAGGGAATGTAGACAATCAAGCCTGGATTACGCAATATTAGTTACGCGAGAAGCCCACGTTGTCGAGAGTTGTGGTTTAGATCCCACTCTTTTGACAACAGAATGCTCAGTTTTTCAAAAATGTCCCACACCTGTAATATTACAGATTTAGACCTTTAGTGGCATGAGGGGTGATGGCCAAGGTTGAAAACAACCGGAAAATTTCCTAGTCATGAACGTATAATCCATAAACCATAATCAGATTTTGCTACATTTTGTTTTGATTTGTAATCCCTGCACTAGCTATGACATTAAAGTATTCGCTGGATATTGAAGTAGATTCATCATCGCCGTTTTAAAGTGGCGTATTACATTTTATCGTGAGTACTTAAACTGAACCAGGCGCATGAGAAACAGCAGCTATAAGTCATACAAATGAACGATTCCCTCAAAACAAAACTCTAAAGCAAGAAGGAACTCTAGCACACAACCATAACTGCAAAATGTTCCTTTAAAATATAATAAAATACGCACATCTTTTAGAGTTATTTTACTCAGAGACCGATAAGCTCTGACAAGGAGCCAGTCTGTCTTATCCACTCAAGTTCTCATGTCACACAAGCCTCCTGCCATCACAAAACTGCCATTCTCTCGGCAACCTTATGAAAGTGGGTCCCAGGTGTGTTAATAAATATTTGACATTTATTCTGATTCGCCGCGAAAACACTGCAGAGTTATGAACACACCGCCCTTGGCCAATCTCAAGTCATCCACTCAGTGAGAGGAGTAAAATGTAAAAGCAAGAAGTCTAGGAAATCGACTCTCAAAAAGAAGAGGTTTAGAGGTCGCATCAGCTTTACTACCGTGTTGGTTAAAGAAAAAAAAAGATATATTATTATCCTGATCCAGCATCTGATGTTCACGGCCTTCATCACCTTCTAGTTTTTCTACAGACAAATCCACACATTATCAAATTACGATCACCTGTAGGTACCAAAACTTAGCACCTTAAGACGAAGCATGTTATGATACTCGGTACTACTCAAGCATTTTCGTCGGTCTTTGATACCCATCCCTATGTGGGTGTCAATAGTTCCTAAACTTAAGCTACACTAACAATGCCTTACTGTTGAGAACTTATCACAACATCATAATGAAAATCAGGTTTTGTTGTTAATTGGGGCAATGGCTTTTAGATATTTGGCTCTTATTGTACTTGTGTAGAAACTTGTTAGTTTGTAAGCTCCTTCAGAATACCATGCTTTTTAATACCTAACCTTATTTAAAGCCTGGCCTCTTATTTTGTAGGTTAATGCAGATGAATGCAAAGACATTATAATTAAACGTTAAAATAAGTCTCTTCTTGAGATCATCGTAGAGGTAGTGAGTCTGGATCAAACTTGAAGTGATAATTTCAGGAGTCGAGAGACCATCACCTGTTGTCACAGGGTTAAATACTTCTTCAACAACACCCGATAGCGTTTCTGTGTCTTCTCTGGTCCCATCTATGTTTTACCGACGATACTAAAAAAAGCGAGGTAAGGTTAATGTTTTGTCACCGAGTCTAACCTCCTGGATGGGTGTCCGTTAATCCCCCCCGTCTGCACCTATTTCTCTCAGTTGGAATTTGAGGGATGAAGCAAGAGGTTCTGGGTTTTGACCCTTGCGCTCTGCTCCCCCTTCCCTGCCCTCCCATAATACCCCTCCCACCGGATTCCAGGGCCCCGGGCACAGACTGGTAGTGCTTAGTACATCAGCACTTGAAACACGATACCAGGAGAGCCCGCTAAGCTCTTCTTTTATAGTAGCACGTCAGGTTAGGCTGTTTACATCCTCTATTTATTGTTCACTCGTTTCCTCCGTCAGAGCCACACACACCCCTAAACACAACCCAATCATATCAGATCACCTGGAATTGGAAAAAAAAAGCCACCAGACTCAACATGAGTAACAGACCTGTTCCCATGTGGAAGCATGTGCTACGGGAGAGGAAATAGTGAGGATAAAAAGTTTACTGGCAAAGCAAACGTAAGGCCGAGCATGTATGTGAAGAACACGAGAACACACACTCGAGGTGCACTTAATGTATACATGATAAAATCCCCTGAGACTGTAGCCTGGAGGTAGTTCAGTCCAGGCGTTTATTCTGCTCTGTTCTTTTTTTTTTACATAGAGTTTGATATTCTAACTGAAATAATTAAAAATAAATAAGTATTTTTTTTGGAGAGTTTGCCACTCTTTAGGTCTGATGACACTGTTATACCGAAATTTCTATATTGATTTTTTTTTTTAAGACTACAAAATAAAAACTATTTTATTTAGACATTTAGAATGATTGGAATTAGAAAACCCAACTATATGTTTAAACAAATATTTATTTAAATTCAAGTTATAGAATTGTTAAATAAATAATATGATAATAATTGAATAAATTCAACCTTGCAATATAAGTAAATATAAATATAAAGTAAGTAAGTAAGTAAGTAATGTTTATTTATATAGCGCTTTTCCAGACCAGGGTCACAAAGCACTTAAACAATAAAAACAATATTCAATAAAGTATATACTTTAAAGGGCAAGACATTTTTTCATTCAATTATTCAAAAATAGTTCAAGATTTGAAATATTAATTTCAACCAGTCAATGTTCTGATGGCACTGAAATACTTCCATAGATTAACCTCTAATAAACACAAAAAAAAACTGAACTGCATCTACATTTTCCAGAATAATCATATTTTCAACAGTCTGTTGAACAGTATTGATGACAACGGTGTGTTTATCTAGATCTTGGTGATCACTAAACAAGTATTCAATAGGTTCTTAAGTTCATGTGTGACACCTAGAATACTGTAGTGGGTCTTATTTGCCCCCCAGGACTGAGTTTGACAGATTTGCACTTCTGAGTTTCTGCGTAGCCATGAGACCTTTGTGGTGGTTAGCAGGACTTCCAGAGCCTGAGAGAGAGCTGGATCCGTACGAAGTCTCCGTTTGACCCGTTCCTCCTGTGGCCATTCACAGAGTAATCAGTGGTTTTCAGTTGAAGTCCAGCTTCAGGCAACCCTGGATTGAAGAAAAGCATCTCTGTGTCCTCTGGAGCTCTTGTGGTCCGAACAGACAGCCAGGTTAATTGGTGGGTTGGAATAGCCAGGAGGTGTGAATGTGTTTGCTCAGTGGAGGCCCTTGAGTTCTGAAGTAAGAGGAAGAAGATCATTGGCTCAGCTTTTATCCTCTCAATCGCTTTAATATTCCTTTAAATAAATATGCTGTTGTTTATGAAAGCGTCACCGTTCCTGGCATTTCTTTCATTGTCGGGTTCTTAATCCACTCTTGTGTCCCTCCAGGTGTGACATGTGAGGCCGAGCTCTCCTTCACGCTGGAGCCCAGTGACATCATCGCGGTGCAGGAGCAGCCGCTCATGCTCCACTGCCAGGTGAACGGCATCCCACCCATCACCACCCAGTGGAGGCACAACGGCTTGCTGTTGAGTCAGGACCAGCATCACGGCACCTTCATCAACGGCTCGCTCCTCATCCGTCACTTCCTGAAGACCAAACCGGACGACGCGTCGGACGAGGGAGACTACGAGTGCGTCGCGGAGAATTCCTTCGGGCTGGTCGTGAGTCGCAAGGCCCGGATACAGGCAGCCAGTAAGTTTTTTTCTCTAGTTTTTTATGTATCAAACGTACATCAAAGATCTGATACATTACTTCTGAAATCTGTACATGTCTCGGAGTTTTTGATGCCATTCAGTGTATTATTATTTACTGTACTTTTCTATTCAAAGTAAAATCTTAAGAAAATAATCTAAATTCAGTTAATTACTAGTATTTTTATTATAAAACATCACAGATTAATTGTGATACAGTGATACGTAGGGGTGTGTATTAGCAAAAATATGATACAGGGACAATGATACTTAATTTTATTTTTTTAATTTTGAAATATAATGCTAAACTTTAGGAACAGAAATGATTTGTTACATTGTAGTATCCGGGTCACCTTGACCCAGAGGCAGCACAAGGGTTACAAGCGGCCGGAGTAAACGGTATCCTCTTGTCCTCAGTGAACCCCTGGATCTCACAATAATGAATCGTTCCATTAGCTACAGCAATGACAAATCAAATTATTTTATTTTACACACCAATAATGTTTGATTTGAAAGCCAAAGAATTAATAAAAAATAGACAAACAAATAAACACAGTGTGGTTGAATATTGATACATGATATAAATATTGACGGAGTATTAACTTTTTTAGTTTTGTTTATTCACAGTGAACTTGTTGTTATTGAAATACTTTTTAGTTTTTTTGAATAATAATGACAATATATTTTTCTCACCCATATGTTATCTTGGGGTCAAGGTTACCCGGATGCCCTCAAAACAAATGTGTTTGTGGTATGCGTTCTGGGTCAAGGTAAAAACAAGGGATACTTCAAACACATTCGTTTTTCGGGGACACCAGGTCACTTTGACACAGAGATAACACAAGGGTTAAATTGATGACATTAAGATGATCTTTTCAAACCCTGATAAAGGAGCATTTCTATTTGATTGATGTTTTTTTCCACCGTCCAATTGACGCTTGTGTTGTGTTTCCCGCCGTGGATACACTCGGGATCTGATCCGTGTGTGAATAAGTGAAGATGTGCGTTGCTTTGTGCCCCTGCTGATGTGCTGAAGGGGCTTTAGCGACACCTGCGTTCCACTATTGTGTGCTCTGTGTATACTCAAGTTTGATTTATCCTCCTTCACCAAGGTGAGCAGAAAGCCAGTTTATTCACAATACAGTGAGTGGAGGGAGCGCTGCTGTGTCGCTGACACATCTCTGCTGCTCGGTTGGACGGAGGTGATAATAGATAATATTCTCACTGTCCCCCCAAAAGAAAGAACAAACCCTCTCAGTGCTGCTCAGTTACAAATATGTGCAACCTTTAACTGCCTCCCCGACGGGCTCATTGTTGAAAAAGGTCATCTAATAAATGACATTTAATCACATTTTGTTAAATCCCGCCTCTGCAAAATGTCAGCATGATGGCCTCCTGCTTTTATTTACCTGCATTGGTTTGACATGATGGCTTGAAGGGGAAATAAAAATTGCTGTTGTTAATTTAAACGGTGAGCTGAGAACAAAACAATCAATATGTTATTTATGGCTTTAATATCCGACATGATTTATTTTCCCTGCGGTTTGTCCAAAACGGAAATGTAACAGACGGCAGTAAAGAGTCACAGAAGACCAACAAATGTGGATCTCTAGGGTGGTCTCTTCATGAAGACGTTTTTATTCTGTCATCTTGAATTTAAGTTGTCCGATTCAACAAATTCATCTCAGAGAATGAACGTCAACCTCTTCAATTAAGCTAGCTTGAAGAATCCGTCATGGTCCACAGAATGTGTTCCGGCCCGGCTTTGTTCTCCCAGGTCTTGCCATCTCCTCTTCTTCTCTTGTATCGATTGAAAACGGGTCTGAAAGATTCTGGCCACACTCTGACCTCGGACCTTTTGTGTGTTGCTGGCCAGTGGCTTTGATACACACTCTGCTTGACGGCAACACAACAGAAGACTCACAGGATTAGTTCTGTTCGGGAAATAACTCTTTAGTATCGCTTCTTTTGTAGCAAAACTAAAAAAGAAGTCCAATGCGTTCACTTCTTTTCTGAAATAAATAGTCTATATACATTTAACCATTATTTACCTTTGACAAAATACGTATAAACAACAAAAAAATTGACCAAAATTCAAGATATATGCAGTTCAATTTAGCAGATAGTACGTAAAACGTGTCAGTGTTCTCTGATTAGCTATCTTTGTATACTTCTTGCTGTCTTTGCTGCTTCAGAATTAATTAACATTTTCTTCTCCTGGATAACATTTCCATCAAATCAGGATTTTTATGACAGAATTCCCACCGCTGCACTAATAGATCGTCGGTTTATAAACGTGTTTATTATGCTAAATGTTATTTATGCTAAATCTTACTTGGCTTCTTTAGCGTGAAGCCTCCAGCCATGACTGATGCATTTTGAGCATTAGGTTCATAGTCCCGGGAGAAGAAAATGTTAATACTTTGTGAAGTAAGGTTTTCTAATCAATGAACTCCAACTAAATGTGAATGTTTAATGTGTCAATGTGTTTTTGACAGATTAACCCGATTTCCATGAAACTTAAAACTAGTTTTAAAGGGTTAGTTCACCCAAAAATGTATGTATGTATGTCCTTTTTAATGTATCGACTAGAGCTCAGGTTCATAAATACCTATCATCCAAATACCTCATTGGTGATCTTCTGTAACGTCCACCTTGTATTGAAGCCTCGACAAGGAAGAATTGTTTCAGAAAAAATGAAACAAGTCTATATTTTAAGCTTGATATAGCGGAAGCTGCTCATTGGAAATCTTGCTCATGTCACTTACAATGTGTTTCATTGAGGAAAGACGTCAGACTGATAACTTCTGCTTAAAAAATAGTTATTTATGTTTTTACGGAACAATTCCTCTTGTTGAGGCTTTAATACAAGATGGACGTTAAGTATGGATGTATTGGATGTTTTTAAGCGTCTTTTTGGACGAAGATGAAGACGAAGACAACTGAGCATCAGTAGATACATTAATGAAAATACATTTTTGCCTACAACTCTAAAAAGGAAGAGATTACTCTGAAAATAATCCCAACCCTTAGTCGACATGAGGGTCAGTAGAAAATGAGTGAAGTTTTTATTTATTTTGGGTGAATTATCTTATTATTATTATTATTATTTACGTGTGTTTACAGTCATTGAAGAACTGGAAGTCTTTCTCTATTAGTAGGTTTTCATTTGGATATTTAACTTATATTTATATTTGTGGCAAAGATTAACTTATTTAACACTATAATGAGGTGTTAAGGGACAGTCAAGAAGTGCAAGTGTGCAGCCAGGAAGACTAATGGTGGTCTCATCTTGAGCGAGTGCATGCACGTGTGCTCAGGGGGGACCTCGATGGTGGCTCCCCATCCCCTTCCAACCTTCCTGTCCCCACCCCTCGCATGGCCTCCTGCCTCGATGTGAATGCGAAAGCGCCATCCCTGTCCTTATAGCTCTCTTTGTTCTTTGAGCCAAACCCCGCCCTGGCTCTGCCCCCCCGCCCTGCCTCCCTGCTCGCCCTCACTCGCCGTCCGCCGAGCAATACATCACTGCAAACATACATTATTCCGCTTCATGCCAAATGAACTTATTTTTGGCATTTGAACATGAAAGCCAATCGTGTTTCCCGCTGTCAAAACCTGCGGCTAAATAAACATCACACATTCGGTACAAATCAACGTTGATAAGTCCCGCTATACTGCTGGATTTAGATAAATATTTACAGCACTGCTGTCAGGTGACATGATGTGCCGCGCCGATTAATTATATTGATCATGTCGGCCGCTCACTGCAAACAGCCGTCAGGTGCAGGAGAGAGGGAGGTGTTTAGATCTCAGCGTGTCGGATTAGAAAGCTCTCATATTGCGAGGCCTCGGTGCTGAGCTACTAATGGTTCCGTCGGAATCAAACGAGGTAAAGCAGACGCTGGTTTTTAATCAGCAATTAGTTCAATGCTTCATTTACTTTTTGGAAGTCTCGCAGTAATAGTAGGTTCAGGTTAATGATCATTTTAAGTCTGTATAATTGACAAATTAAATAATCACAAACAGACTAATGAATAACCGGTAAATGTCTTGTATTATAATATATATATATATATATATATATATATAGCTTGAACTAGCTTTTTAAAAATCTATTAATATGTATTATTATTGATGATGGGAAGTTATATTCCTCTAATACATGAACCACATTACTGGTTCTTTTATTAATACCGATGGGTTAACAAGAAAGGAAACACGAAAATCTTCCATAATAAGTTGATGTATGAAAAATGTTTTTGAAAACAGGCCCAAGGGTTTTTACTTAGGGGCACCAGGGAGCCCACAGACCGCACATTATTGACTCCTGGGTTAGACACTATTGGTGCGAAAGAACAAATGGAGAATGAATGTATTCATAACCTTCATGATATTCAATAATCAAGTGAGGGATGTTGGAGATATTTGTGACAACCACGGACTTCTATTTTCTATTTTTCTCGTTGATTGGATTTGAGTGGCTAATGTATTGAACATCATATTATCATTTCATATCATGCTTCTCTTACCACGAAAATTGATTTGAAACTCACCAATGTTTACGAACTGGAACTTAACACCTTGTAAAGACTGTGTAAAGACTTTATTTGTAATTATGATAACGACATAGTCTGTAACTAAGTCTACATTGTAATGTGTGGATACATATGTTATTTCATACCAAACCCACTAGTAAAGGAAGATGTTAGCAAAACAATGAAGGTGACCTCTGAACACTTGATTACCTAAGTACAACATCTAACAATACATAATGGCTCTATACACCTAAAGGCTGAATGACATGGTTTCTATTCTGTTACACGCTTTACAATCATCACACAACACATTTATCCAGATCTGGGGAGCGTTTCTGAACGCCGTCAAGGACTCTGAGCGAATAATCAACGCACTTTCATCATTATTCTCACTTCAAGAAGCGTGATACAAACTCTATACACTAAACACAGTATATACAGTACTTGAACGCATCATAAGAACATTTAGCTTCCATTTTCCTTGAAGTTATCAATTTATATTTATTGAATTTATTGTTATTAATCATTTTTTTGACTCTTCATTTTCTATATTTAGGATGTTTTGAGGAACATGTGTTTCATAGTTCAGTTCAGTTTCAGTTTATTTAAAGGTGTGGTGATGTTTCTGTCTGAAAATAAAATGGGTTGAAAACATTGATGATGTTAGTGAGAATATTTTATTTTTTTTGAAAGGTGTATAAGAATAAACTTTTTTAACCACAAGGTTAAAAAATAAGAGACCCCCAAATTTAATAGGAATCATTTTTATTTAAAATACAAATGAAAAATAACCTCTGTTACAATAAACAGAAACATAAGTTAAAATATATATTATTAAACAAAAAACCTGCAGATATTATAACAATTTTAAATACTTTTGAAAATTAGTATCATATCCGGATACAACATTAAAGTATCCATTTTGAATTTGGTTACTTTTGACCACCACTCACTAATGTTACTAAGTTTGACATTTTATCACAGAGTATTTTATGTTGGATCTCAACAAGTGGTCAATTAATTTAAACTAATTCATTTACTTTCTAATCATTTATAAAGTTGCTGCTTTGTACATAAAAACAGATCTATAAACATCCTTAAAGGCATTGTTGTCCTTCTCTTAGATGTGCTCCGGTGCGTTGGATGTGTATCACACACTAGATATGTTATCTATCTCTATATCTGAGAACATCAAGTGTGCGTTGGCGCCGCAGTGTCACCAGCCTTCACCGTGGAGCTGTATCGCACCACGGCCTCGTCGCCACACTTCACTACACTTAACAGAACTTTTACAGCCAGATCAGCCAGTAAAAAGCCTTTACTGGGTCTGCACCGTCCACTTATGGAAACAAGAAACTGCTATTTCCGGGCTTCTGCTTTGTGGGGGAACAAATACATTTTAAGACATATAGTTCTGATCAGTCATGCAATCGCCTGAACAAAAGAGTTACATCACAGCCATCTTTATGTCTCAAATAAAACACTATAGAAGATTGAGAGACAGCATGCAGCGAAGAAAGGTCAAGCTGGATTCTTTCTTGGTATTACGGACATATTATATAAAAGAAAAAATCTTCTTCCAGAATCTTTCTCTTATTTAAAAATAAAAGCAATTTGATTTACTTTTATTGACTTTATGACGATTGCAAATGTACAGCATCTACTCTGTGACTGGAACTCTGATTTTAACTTACCTAACACTGAACCTGTGTTTATACAACTGACTTCTTCTGTGCATGGACGGACATTATAGACAAACACTCGCATGTGCTCCGTCTAAAGCAGACCCTGCATGCGTCCCTTTAGACTTCCTTGATGTTCCAAAAGAATTTAACCCAACAATTTAATTTGGTATTTGATTCTACTGTATTGGTCAATACTAGTCTCTGAATAGACTTTTGTACTTTTATTTTGTCATTTATATAATATTTGTATACCAGATTATATAACATACAATGATATAATAATTTCAGAATATTTAGCTTTATTTTATCACTTGATTTCCTACTTATCTAATCTTATTTTTGTGGGACATTGAGCCAGTAGTCAAACATAGGATATCAGTGGTTACTTAGCAAAGAGTTATCTGAGGCTAATAATGATGCTTTTTTTTTGCAAAGATCTCTTGTTTAATATGGATATTGCAGTGACAAAGACATTCATTTATGCTTTTGCTCATTTCCTAAACCATGTGACGGGAAGGTCTGTAAGAGACATCATTCTTTCTTTGTGTGTGGTTGTTGAGCGTGTGTGTGTAAATTAATTATAGTTTGACATCTAGAATAAGACCGGTGTTTATTGCGTCCTAAAGACTTGGAATTAATGTGGCTTTTTTTTTTTTTTAAATGCCGTGAAGGTGATAATATTGACTGGCCGGCTGCATCTGTCTTCCTCTGATAAGCAGATAAAGACGTGGGAGCTAATCTGCTCGTGATTTCTTGAGTTTGAGCAGGAATCAGAACGAGGGAGAAGAAGAAGAAGACAAAGGCCAGTCGGTGATGGGCAGCCAGCATTTCTCCTCTGGGCCTCAACCTGTGTACCTTCGTGAAGTATGTGTGTGCGAGAGAGAGAGAGGGGTCCTCTGGCTGCAGGGCGGCCATTGTTGCTGTTGAAATAGCGGGCAGTGGAGTGGCTGGGAACAGGCTGAGGTTGGGAGATGTGCAGCTCGCTTTGTAGTGACGGCCTAAGCGTTTGTTCCTCTGACTGACCGGGCTCACAGCGGCTCAGGGCCCCCCCTTTTGTCCCAGTGACTCTGAGTGGGTGGGTCTCCCTTTGCAACCTCCCTACCCCCCCCCCCCCCCCTGCACCTCCCTCCCTCTCCCTAAGCAATGACTTAGAAATAGACGGGTCGGAGGTCATGAGGGGCTGGATGGCGAGGGGGGGTTTATCTGGGAAACGATGACCTTTTTGTGTGCAGTAGGGCAGAGTACCCCCCCCCATCCCTCTTTCTTAATCCAATATGGCCTCCCTCCACCAATGTGCTCTCTGGTGAGGGCCCATCCCCCTGTCTGATGGCCCCCGGGCAGTGGCAGTGACCTTGGCTTTGGCAGTAAAATAAGGTGCAACAGCACCGCTATTCTCTCACCCTGGCCTTTCTAAACAAGCGCACCAGCACATTTTCACTCACTCCAGAGGGACACTTATTTGTAACTGTCAGGAGTTCCACTGCATCCAGGCTGCTCTTTTATACATCATCGTACCTGTAGAGTGACTCCATTAAAATGTCATATATCTTGCGGCGACAGTTGCCATACACCTTTCACCCGCCCATCAGACTTGAGGTGTGTCCTAAAATACCAAGCTTTTATCTCTGAAGATTGTATTACCGCAGTACTAGCTTTGTGGAAATATATTGGGTTTTATTGCGTTTTTCAAGTTAGATTTTGTTTACTTTTATAAATATTTTTTAGGTTCATTTTTTAATAAATTGTATATATGTCGCTTTCCACAAATCAACAGGAAAAATTCATTTTTTAACATGACTGGAAATAAAGCTGTTTCTGATTCTGTGAAATTAAATAATTAGATGAATTATCTTTACAATTAACACGCAAGTTTATTACTGCATTTCCACATTTATTTTTGTTGCAGTAAAACAGTAATTAGTCATGCAGTCTAAAGAAGAAAACATTCTGCATTGACTGGGGACGAGAGGATACAGTTGACTCAAGAAGCTTCGAAAACTGCTTTTTTCAAAACAAATGACAGCAGTTACGACTTCGTCAAGTGGTCTGTACATTCTGGAGCAACTGAGGAAAGTACTCCGACAATACTACAAATATTGTTGTTCCTTCAGTATGGCAATATATCACAATATACCGTATCGTAGCCCCTGTATCGTGATACTTATTCTAATGCTAGATTCTTGCCAATACACTGTGTTCACTTCCCAGTTGGAAAGGAGGCAACTGGTGACCTTTCTGTGTGGAGTTTGTATGTTCATCCTGTGTTTACTCCGGGTACTCCGGTTTCCTCCCACTGTCCAAAAACATACAAAGGTTGATTGGGAACTTTAATTGTCCATAGATATAAGTGCATGTGTGAATGGTCGTGTGTCTTTGTGTTCCATAAGAAAGACTGGCGTCCTGTCCAGGGTGTCCTCCAGCCCCCCCCCCATAGTGACCCCATAGGGGAATAAGCGGTAGAAAATGGAGGCATGGATGAAGATGAATAATTGTTTGACAACTGCAGAGTTGTCTCTAAACAAGTGCACGAAGTGAACAAATATTATGCCGTTAAGTAGGTAACAATGCAACATCTCTGTCTTCATTGTTTCATTAAACACTGACTTTAAATGCGAAGCCATTTGTCTTCGGCAAACAAAGTGTAAGTAATGAAGACGTTCATAGAGAGCATCGCCGACGCTCCTGCGCCATTATTTTCATAAAGAGAATAATGAGTTTGGGCGAGCTGGCTGCGCTGACAGATTGTGAGGAAATGATTGAATGGCTTCAGCTTCTGTTGGTATTTGCGCTCATTGTGACGCCGTATGCCAGAGCAGATGCAGCACATCAGCGAGCCTCCTCCATCAGCCTCTCTTAAGTTATTAAAATATAACCGACGCTCAACAGTCGCATTCCTTTCCGTACTCATTTGCAATAAACAAACGTATTTCCACACTAAACATAGAACTTAATGTTTATTTGGGCTTAAAAGCCTGACGGGCTCCATTTGTATGAAATCAGCCACCAGGGATGAAATAAATTCCTCAGAAACCAATTAGGAAAGATTGCTGCTGGCGTAGGATGAAAGATTTTCAGGTTGGCCAATTCTTCCTGACAACCTGTTTGCAGCATCTGTATTTTTGCGAGCGTTGAGGATGAATAAGATTCACTTGTGGTTGAATCAAGGTTTAATAAACCTGTCCAAGAGTTGAAAGTTTTAAGCAGCAAGGGCTGCCTGACCAAATATGTGCCAAAGTGCCATCAATAAATGGCACGCAGAGATGAAAGTGGAGAGAATTAGAGAGTTAAATAGATGGTCCATGTGTCTGTGGTCTCAAATGATCTCTGGGCCCCTCTGGCTCCGGAGGCCGGACCTTCAACCAGGAAGGAACATTCCATTCCGGTGCTTTGCTGTGACCTCTTGACCCTGGCAGCTTTGTTTCAAGGGCAGCTTCTGACAGGCGGTGGGATTTCAAAAAAAGCTCCAGTGGGCTCGCTTTGCTTTATGGAGCAGACCTCTGCTGTCGGAACTTGCTGAAAAACCAGTCCCATGACCCCAAGATCGTAATTTTTAAATGTACGTTACGGGCAAGTTACTGTACTGACACGTACTTCGTGTTAAAACAGACATCCGAAGAAACACAGAGAGGGTGATTGATAGTCACTTTGAGATTGCATTTTTTATAAACTGTATATATACACGTTTAAATATTCATACACAGGACTAGTATTTTGATATATGTTAAGAAGTAAAACGTGTATATAGATATATAGTCACACACTTACCGTGTAAAAGGAGCAACATTTCTACCCATGGGTTTCTTGATAGGCTGTTGTTTAAGTTAGTAATTAAACCCTTAAACAATGACAAGATCACTTGTTTGATTTGATTGTATGCTGTGTTTTAAAAGTTATTTTTTTCCTGTTTCTCCCTTTATTCTTCTGAACGTAGCTGCTCTCTCTCAATAGTGACACATCCTTCAAGATTCCTGAATTTAAATGTGAATCCAGAAATATTTATTTGAAATATTTTTTTTAAACATTCACCATTGTTTTCCAGAAAATATGTAAATTATTATGCAGTGGTGCAAAAATTAAGTCTTAATAAAGATTCATATCACAATACAATAAAAAAAATGCTCACACTTATTTAATTTTTTTACTTTGAAAGTGGTAATTCACCCAAAATTCAAATTCTTACTCATTTTCTAGTCACCCTCATGAGGTGTTGGGTTAGGATTAATCTGTTCCGTTTAAGAGTTATAGACAAAAATCTTTATTCTTTTTAATATAGCTACTAGAGCTCAGTCCTCATCTTCGTCCGAAATGACACTTAAAAACATCCAAAAACTTACATTATTCTGTAAAAAGTTCCTCTAAACAAAAACAGATGAATCTGAAAATAATCCCAACCTTTAGTCGCATTGGGGAGGGTGAGTAGAAAATGAGAGAAGTTTTAAAAACTCTTTCATTTAATTCAGTTACAAGGTATAAACTTAAACAGCAAGGAGATGCAAATTTAATTAAAATGTGTCCACAAGTACACACTGCCTTCTAGGGATAAACAATAATTAAAAACACCCATAATTTGCTAATGTAAACACTAACACAACAACCCATCCCACAGGATTAGATATCTCCAGTTATTTTTGTGCTAATGCTAGGACTTCAGCCAAGATGTTAAAATTAGTGAACCATGCGTTTACACTCTCTCTGGTCCTCTGCCAATCTTTGTGTAGCTACTCGCGACATGAGATGTGTTTATTTGATAATCGGATTAAAAAAAATGTATCATCCATCCTGCCCGGGCTCTTTAATCATTTTTACGAACGCGTCTCCATTTTTCTTAACGGAAGTGGTTCGGTGTCTGGCAGAGATCGGTACGGAGCCGCGTTTCATTGCCCTGACGTGAAAAGATGAAACATGATGCGGGAAGTCTAATGGCCCTCTCCATTTGCCAGCCTCGGCATTATTTTTGAGTGGTGCGACAGTTTTAGAGGGTTAGCTGGCTGATGGCAGGTTGGAGAAGCCTGTGATATGTGCTTATGCCTGACAGCTTATGGTTGCTCCCCGCCCATCCACTGCAGGGAACAGACAAGATGAGAGCATGACTGTCACACTGCGGGTGACTTGTGTGTTCCCTGTCAACCCCAGTATTATTTTCACAAACACCACGTCAAGGATTTTATTTCCACTGATTTTATTTACCTTTTCCCGCCGTCTATTTATAGCGAATGGCAGCTCACCTTGTTAAAGAACACAATGGCAACAAAATAAATAGTTTTTGTTATTGTATTTTTATACAGTATATACAGTACAGTAGTTTTTAATTAGCATAGCATGTGGCTCATTGACTGGATTTATCTGACCCTTGTGAGATGAAATGAAATATGCCATTAAAATGTTCAACTGGTTTGTGTTTGACGTTGTCATATTTAGCTACATGATTTAGAATGTAGTTATTGTTTATTATTAGTGAATTGCATTTAATAATGTCTCAGAAATGACATCAAATGTTATTTTGATAGAATTACATCATAACATGTATTATATTATTTACTCTGATTTTTTTTATTGGTAGATAACTTCATTAATATATTTTATTTATTTAATATTATATTAAACTGTCTGGGCATATTAACTTTGAATTTGTTTTGTTTCATTTGTAGTATTAGTAAATATATGTATATAAATATATGTAGGAATAACAATATGTGTAGTATTGCCTGAGTACTTTCCTCTGGTGCTGCAGAATGTACAGACCACATGACTCTTGATTTGTTTTAAAAACCAAAACATGCCCTAAGTCCACTGTATCCTCTCGTCCCAAGTAATCGCCCAGATTTTGCCGAATTTGAATGTTCCTTTTGCTGCATAATGACTGATGCCATCGAGCAACAATTGCAACAAAAATGTAGAAAGTTAGTTGTTATTGTTATGTAATGAATTGTAATTATTTTAATTTAACAGAATCAGAAACAGCTTTATCACCAGTCGTGTTAAAAAAAAACAACAGGAATTTATCCTGGTGATTTGGGAAAAGTGAGGTATACACACTTAAATAATTAAAAAATGACCTTTTTTTTTTTTTTTAAAGATAAGAAAATAAAAGCCACAAAAACACAGAAAAAACATTCAGTGCTGTCTAATATGATACAGTATTATTGAAGCGTCCATGTTATGTTATTCGTATTTATATAGGATAATATTTAAGATCCTGTTTGACAGTTTTAATGGTTGATAGACTAGAGCAAAGCATTTAAAATATTAGAGCTATTTTCATTGATAAAAAACAAATCTACTGTATCTGATTGGCCATGTACAGTAGATCAGATGTTTTCTTTCAGAGAAGCCTAATTTTATTCATGTAAATGAAAACCCCTTTGTTTACACAAATCAATGGTAGTGGTATTTCATTATCTGATAGGGAAGCTGAGGCATTGTGGAGTCTGCAGTATCTGCACTGCCTTTGTTTGTACAGCCACTATAGGTGGGCAGAGACAAAGGGCTTTCATTTCTCACCCACAGTCTGGTAACATTCACTGGTTATGACAGGCCTCTTCTGCTCCTCTTCCTCGCCACTTATTTCATTGGATTTGGTTGGGTGGGCGTGTCAGAGGACTGGCACATGTGCGCCCAGGGAAGCTGGAGGTTAGTGACTGCATTAGCATGAATTCTTCAGGATTAGGCAATTTGGGGTGGGGGGCGGGGGGTGCGGGGGGTTTGTGGGATCAGAAAAGGGCAGTGATATCCCTGGTGACCACCATCAGCTGGCAGCCTGAATGGACGAGCGAAGGGAGGGAGAAGACACAGACAATGAAAAAAAAAAAGAAGATATAATTGGCGGAAGATTTGGCGCCTCCAGCTGTGATGAGGTGTTGGTGACAATCTTGAGATGTCAAAAAAACCAAGGTTGTGTCAAGTCATTACTCCCTGGTATAGATTTTTCTTCCCTTAAAAGGTTTACATTTGTAAAAGCTGCTACATTTTTGCTTTTACTGCTTTTTTTCCCAGAGATTGATGATTTGTGTTTACTTTGTAAAGTGTCACTCTCTGTCAGCACAGTTGTGTTGGCCTAGTGCTGTGAATACATGTCCAGGTGTTTTGTATGTTTTAAAGATAAAGATAATGATTCCACTTATCTGGAGGGGTTGAGTGGTGAGGTCTGTCATTGCTGAGAGACTCCGAAAATAGCCAGTTAAGAAGACTGTTGCATGTGTTGCCCATCTCCCTACCATTGATTCTACAATGTCCTAAAAAAATATATGCTCTTTGTGTTTAGGAAACAAATATAGATATCCCAATATCTTGTTTTTTCCCAATACGCTATCAACAATTTTCAACAGCACTGTTTTGAATATTGATTTACTTTTGACTTTTAACTCATGTTTTATTTTTATCATTGTGATTTTATGTTAAAAACTTAGATAATGTTGGTATAATTCAAAATAATAAGATAAAATATTATATACATTTATATATTTACAATTAACATACAAATAATCACGTGTTTGTTAATTTTTGTGTCACAATAAAACTTCCATCTGCTAAATAGCACTAAATGTATAGTAAAATCCTACGACATCCCGGCGATGACTGAGTACAAGAGGATACCGTCGACTCCGGCAGCTTTAAAAGCTGGTGTTGGAGCATATTTTGGTTTTAAAACATTTAAAAACAATTCTCACTTCGGTTTGTACATTCTGCAACACCGGAGTGAAGTACTTGGGAAAACTACAAATATATATTTTTGTAAGTAAGTATTGCAATATACTGTATCATTGCCCATGTATCGTGCATACATATCGTATCAGATTTTAGACACACACCCTTACTGCTATTAAGTTTAATATTTATATATTTCCTAAGGAAAGAAGATACTTGTTAAGTGAGTCTCAGGTTATGTTGATCATTTATTGAATTTCCTGTCAAACCTCTCAGCAATAATTGTTGATGAAATCCATCTTCCTTTGCTCTGTTGCTGTCCACCCCACCCACCCACCCGACCCCCCCTATGCCTGTTTGCCACACACATGATGCCACCTTGTTGCCCAGAATTGTGATTAATGACAACAATCCAGAGTGCAAAATTCCCTTGAGTGCTCGCCAGTTGGCTTACACAGGGAGAAAAAACTCATTATGACTGTCAGTTGAGCTGACGGAGCAGGAAGGGTCTGGAGTGATTGTGTGTCTTTGTGTGTGTGTGTGTTTGTGGACAGAGACAAGAAGCTCATTTCACGACATGTATGTAAGTGCGTGTTTTTGACGTAAGTGTTAATAAGTTTGTACAGAACATGGAACTGAGGTTATGCACTGAGAACATTGTAAAGGACGAATGACACACAGTTACATTCAGTGAGATGGCCTTTCCTAGTTCTTCCCCTCCGTCATATTATTACATATCATTTTTTTTTATTCATCCCATTCATCTGTGATTGAGTTTCATAAAATTAAACACATCATTTCACCATTGTACCTAAAAACTCTCAGATGAATCACGTGAAATGAGACACTTAATGAGAAGGTTTTTTTTACACAATTAAAGAGAAGCAGGGGACGCCCGGGCCCCTCGAGGATTTAGAAAAGCTATTTTTAACAGGGAATAAAATTCTCCACCTCAGTCGTAAATCCATACTATCATCTTTTTAATTTTAAAGCAAAATGTATTCATCAGGAGCTGATAAATTCTTCTTTACACCCCACTTTACAAGACGCACTCCAAATGAAACATGATGCATACATTATACATAATTGGAATTTGAATTCAGAGAGACCAATTTTAAAAATACACAAAGCTATAGAGTGTTAAGCTGGTGCTAAATGTAGCCCCACAGTGGCCACAGCTCACAATGTTTTTGACCGGCTAAGTTAGAATTGTATTATGTGTTACAGCAGTTTAACAGTTTATCTTCTTGAGTTGTCTCGTCTGCAGTTGATTCAGAACTCTGCAGCGAGAATTCTGACCCGCTCTAGTAGAAGAACTCACATTTCCCAGATCCTTAAAACTCTTTACTGGCTGCCAGTTTCTTTCAGGATCAACTTTAAAATTCTGCTTCTTACTTTAAGAGCTATTCATGGTCAGACTCCTCCTTACATCACTGATCTGATCCAGCCTTACACCCCAGCTCGGGCTCTGAGGTCTGTGGATCAGAATCTACTGATGGTTCCTGAACACGGTTCAGGACCAGAGGAGAGAAATATTTTCAGGCTGTTGCTCCTAAGCTTTGGAACGATCTTCCTCTCTCTCTGTGTTTGATGGATCTACTGACTCCTTCAAGAAACATCTTAAGACATTCTTTGTCTTATGTATCGTGATCTTTTAAAGCATGTATTTTAGCTTTATATTGTTTTTGTTTGTTAAAGCGCTTTGTGACCCTGGTCTAAAAAAAACACTTTACAAATAACCTTTACTTTACTTAGTAGCAAGTGTTGGAAACAAGAGTCACTAGTTTTGTGGAGCATTTCCATCACACACTGACCGAAAATTGTGTTGACATTTCAAGTGTTGTTTCCTCCACTGTGATAAAAGCTTTGACCTCTTCTAGGAAAATGGGAGGAAAAAAACGAAAAGATTACGCATTCACTTAAGTTCAAGTTAAATGTCTTGCGATGTGAAGCAGACAATGACAGTATTTAGAGCGAGAAGTGTTGACACTGCAGCAGCAGCAGCTTCCACGAGTGCAACCACCGCAAGCGATTTTTTTCAGCTTCTCCTTCATCCGTGCTTCTCGGAATCTGCATGTCAGGGTCAGCACGTCGTATCTTTTCAAGCGTATCAAATGGAATAGTCAAGTATTTAAGCAAGTCTTCATAAGGATGTGTCTGTTAAGATGATTTAATCTGAGTTCTGAGTCCAGAAAACGGTCTTATTTCAACATATTCAAAGACAAAGATGTCACCTGCTTTGATTAAAAAGATAACACTCAAATGGTAAATTTATATTATTTAAGACATTATTCTTGTGTATAGAAACTTCTAACAGCATTTTTAAAACAATATACAAGTAGTTAAGGTGTCAATTTCGTTAAAAGCAAAAGATCATCATAAAATAATAAGACACTTAGGCTCCTCCTTACATCACTGATCTGATCCAGCCTTACACCCCAGCTCGGGCTCTGAGGTCTGTGGATCAGAATCTACTGATGGTTCCACGCACACGGTTCAGGACCAGAGGAGAGAAATACTTCCTGGCTGTTGCTCCTAAGCTTTGGAACGATCTTCCTCTCTCTTTGCGCTTGATGGAGTCTACTGACTCCTTTAAGAAACATCTTAAGACATTTTTATTTGTTAAGCCTTTTCCTTGATTTTCTGGAACTCCTGTTGTGTTATCAGTTTTAACTTGACCTTTAAAATATATACTTTATTGAATATTGTTTTGATTGTTTAAGCGCTTTGTGACCCTGGTCTGGAAAAGCGCTATACAAATAAAAATGACTTACTTACTTACTTAATTTAGTGAATATAGAAGATAAACCATCACCAAGAAAAGTAGGTAGCTGATGCACATTACAAACAAAGCAGAGTCCTTTCAAAATCTGTCGCTGCAATCATTCCATTTGAGCTTGAAGCTGACAGCTCTCATCACGTGGAGATCAGCAGCTCACACTAAAACAGTCAAACACAAGTGACATTTTAGCCATTGATTTCCGAAGCGTCCGTGAGCCAGGACGACACAGAACAGCCCCGGGAATCAGTCAGCCGTGAGAAACAAGCCTCGGCACCTGGTCCTCACGTCCAGGATGACAGGTGACACCGGGAGGCAGAGAGTGACGGACATGAGGGAGAGAAGACATCATTATCTGTCGCTCTGATGTCAAAGATCTCCAGCATGTTGGTCATTAGTGTGTGTTTTGGTAACAACTGGGCTGTAAGCTTTAGAAGCTTTAGCGGACATATTTAGCAGGTATTATTGCTGTAACTACATCACTAATAACTACAAAGCGACAAATAAACGAAAATGAATTATTTTAAGGTAGAACCATATTTTTACAAGACGGTAAATTGTCTTAATGTCTTTTAGTGTAAATAGTTGTCCTGACAGGATTATTTTAAACCAAGAAAACATAAAATGTATTTTGTCAGCATAACTAATGGTGATGATTAGTTATCTAATATCTAATCTAATATTGACGTCAGTCAATGAGAAGCATTTTCATCAGAATATTGAATTAAATCATAATGTTTATGTTGAAACATTTCATTGTATTTTTAAATGTGTTTAACCCTTGTGTTATTTACTTCAAACACATTTGTTTTTGGGCTTTGGGTCACCAAAACTGAGTTTGATCCTTTCTATATATTAATGTTTGATTTTTGTATAATTTAGTTATTTGTATTTTGAATGGTTGGATTTGATTATTTGTGTTTTAATTTTTTTTTTTTTTCCAAATAAATTAATTTGTTTTATACATGGAGTTTGATATTCTAAATCGAAATATTGAAAATGGAAATGTCTAAATCAAATTTATCAAATTCAATATTGTCTGGTGGCACTATCGTACCCATTTTTATAAATATTGAATTTAAAAGACCACTAATGAAAAAATATGAAATTTAATTATTGGAATTATAATATTAAATCCTATGTGTAAAAAATAATAATCATTCATTTTAAATATATTGAAAGAAATGTAACCAATTCAACCTTTCAAAATACAAATGATTAAATTCAAGTATTCAATAAAAACTCATTTGAGCTTTAAATATAGAACATATTGAATTCAATTATTCAATTAAATCAAATTGATCTTTTTTTAATTGTAATATATTTTGCCACAAGTTACGACTACAGAGACTTTGAATTAAAAGTAATTATTATTTATAATGATGGCACTGATGTACTTACAAACAACAGCAAATCAAATCAAATATATTAATGACAAATGTTGAGGCAATTGTTTGGTTATTGTCAGATATAACTAAATTTTATTTCAATTATAAAAGTAAAATACTGTTTTAAGAGACCTTTAACAATCTTTCTTAAATCAGAATATCTTGTATATTTCAAGCACTTTCTAAACCCATGTTAACGTTTGATTTCATTCCCCCGCGTCGCTCCGGGGTGTCAGCAGGGCGGCATTCAGTGCTTGTGATTTGCGTGGCCGTTTAGAAACCCAGGATTTGTGGTCCTGTGAGATGCAGTGGAGCGAGTGGGTCCGCCCCGCCCTGCACCGTTCACACGTCTCGAGGGAGCGCCAGATGCCGGGTCATCCATCTCCCTCCGTCCAGACCGTCCCCCTTCCCTAAAGTCAGTGTCAGAGCCACAGTCCCGGCAGCATGATATGAACACGTTTGTTGGGTTATTATCTTTTCAGAAAGAGTGAAATCCACATCATGTCGCGGGCCGAGCAAAAAGACAAAGACACAGCGGCACAAAGGAGGAGAGAGTCTGATGCTGATCCATCCTTGTCTCTTTAGAACGGCCTCCTAACTCAACAGTTGTAATCAAATGAGGGGGAAGTAATAGGCAGTGCACCGGCTAGAATTGTGATGCCAAATGTCGGTCCGGGCTGTTATTCAGACCTACATGCTGACTGTGGGCCCCGCTGATCTCTGGCTGCACAAAACAAGAGGCGGGGACCAGCCAAGGAAGAATTTAATGCTATTTCTATGTAAATCGAGATGTTATTTTGCCCCAGATGTCAGGGGAAATGCATTCAGACCATTCAAGTGCTCCGCCGCCATGTGATGCCGTTTGGTTTTGTGAATAACCCAAATATAGGAAAGCGCTGATTCTTGGAGGCTGGATTTGTTGTCATTGTGAGAAGGAAATCGCTTCACTTCAACCCTCTAGTGGGGAGCTGAGGAAATGTGCTTCATCTACTTTACATTTTTATGTCTTTATCTAATTTTCCTGCACACTAAAGTTTCCTTCATGCTTTAATGTCAGAACTTTCCTCCTTCTACTCCCCACGGTCTAATTTGTTCAATACAAGCGTGTCAGCAGTTTTATAGACTCCCTCTTGCTTACATGCTGTGACGTAAAAATAAGCAGATTAATAAAGCCTTGAGAAAAATTTCATTACAAATCACCATTAATACAGTGATTTTCTGGCAGAAGCACAGAAAAGGTCTACAGAGGAGACTCCTGTTATTTCTTTGAGCCTCTTGGTTAGAAGGCTGTCGGCGTCATGACTTTAAATGTCATTAAACAATAAAGTTCTACCTACCTACATATTTTTTAGTATGTATTATGAATAAAAATGCTTTGAACTAGGCGTGTGTTTTGGCAAGAATCTGGCGATAAGATATGTATCACGATACAGGGACAACGATACGGTTTGTTGTGATAATGTAGTAACAAGGATATATTTGTAGTAAAGTCAAGTACTGGTGTTGCTGAATTTACAGACCCTGAATCTTGACGAAGTACTGCTTTCATTTGTGTTGAAGACCAGAATATGTCTAAACTAGAAAATAATATAGTAAAAAATCGAATTGTTATTATTTTACTAAATATTGTAATTGCAATTAAATATACGATGATTGTTAAGATAAAGTTATTTATAAGATAAAGGCAAATTAAGCATATATTTAAATAAATTAAGAAGGTTCATTTAACAACTTTCATTACACACGTATTCACTGCAAATAATTAAAGATGCTAGAAAAGTGTGACGTTAACATTAATATTCAATGCAAGCCAAGTCAATAATAAATCAAACTTCAGTGCAGAGTAAAGAAAAGTGAAAACACTAGTCAGTCATTCTGCCTTTTCTTACTGAATATTTTTGCACAGTTTCTCTGGTATTTAAGTGCATCTCCTGTCATACACATTCATTTATTGTAATTCACACAATTTGAATTGTGAGATTGTACAAGGTAATAAACTTTGGATTACCAAACATGCAGACACGCCAGCAGCAAACATCTCAAATCAAATTTACGTACTGATGTAAACGTGTTGAAAACGCTGGAGGTTCTTTCATTCATCTGAGCTGCCATCATCATATTAGACGATAGTTTGTGTGTGTTCGAATAACAACTCTGTGTGTTGTCTCGAGGTGCGTCCATACGTTTGAAGAGTTCGGATTATGACGCTGATACTACATGTTGTACATGTTGTTAAGAAACTGGTTGCATTTTATCCACACAGTTGTCATAAACTGCTGCTCTTTAGCTTCTGTAGACGTCAGTGATCAACGGGTTTAAGCGGATTGTTTACGTCTCTCTCACGCCGCTCGTAAGTCATGTGACTACATGACGGCCAGAAAATTAAATTAAAATAAAATTCAATAGAATAGCAACCTTTACGATACGATAATCTCATTTTTTAATATCCGATTATATCTCAAATGCAATTAATCGTTTAGCCCTAGTCCAAACATCAGCTTTAAAGTGACGACTGTATCCTCTCGTCCTCAGTTATCGCTGGGATCTCACAGGATGTCCTTGTTCCTTCATCTGTGGAGGAAGTAATGAGTGCGGCCAGAAGTTTAATTGCGACAAAAAAAATTGTAAATAGAAAAATACATTTATAGGCAATTTGTTGAAATATAAACCATGAAGAAACTATGAAAAAAAAAATATCTTTGGAATGCCATTTTATTTTACTATACAGTGCTTAGCTAAAAAAAAGTTTTATGAATATCTATCACCATATTTAAGTGTATCAATTTTTTCTTACACCCCTACCTTTAAGTGCTAGTTGTTGAAGCTCCAATATACAGTATAATGCACTTGTTGTTGTTTGAGGTGTCTCACCTTTTGCTGTCGGAATCAAAAGTAGTTTTTATTTCAAAATTAAAAGTTTGTCACCAACATTAGGAAATGAATCCCAAACCCAAGTCGGGTCCCACTGGTGTGTCAGGTGTCTCCGTCCCTAATGATCTTCCCTCTAACACTTTCATTCCTCTCTAATCTGACTAGAGTCCTAACTGGGAATGATTTCAATAATCCCTTAAATATCAACATCTGTTGTCCTCTAATGCAGGCGCTCCGTAATTGGGCCGGCATGCTTAAGGGCAAGTAGGGGGCTTAGAGGAAGGATTAGGGGTAAAAGAAAAGATGGGGGGAGCTGGAGAGTGATGTATTAAGAGGATAGTGATGGAGATAGTGCAGGAGCAAGAGACCTGAGAAGGGGAAACTTGATGGGTTAATGGGCTGAGAGGGAAGGAAACATGCAGCAAAGAGGCCCAGACTTCCCTCCTCAAGGTCCTTAAGGGGAAATACCAGGTCCATGAATTCACCCGAGGCTTGTCCTGGATCTCCTAATATTCAAACTTGACCAGAACCTGTGACAAGATGGCATCTTGAAGGCATCCTGACAATGATAATTAGGTAAAAGGAAGACGCAGAAGCAGGAGAAATACCCAGGTCTGAGGGAGGAGCTAGAGAAGATGCCGTTTAGACTGAGACACCACGGACTGTAACGCCCAAGATGAGATCTCTTCCCAGAAGTAGCAGTAGCAGTACTTTTATGATTTTTTTTATGATTTTTTTTCAAAAGAGCGTTTTAGGTAGGTAGATTTTTCCTTTTTTAAATAACATGCTAATATCTATTGCACTTAATAGTTGCAATAAAACTTCCAGTCTCTAAATTGAAGCACTCATTACGTCCTCCAAAGCTAAAGGAACAATAAAATCCGGATTCTGCCGATAACTGAGGATAAGAGGATACAGTCAACGTGTGATGATTGGATATATTTTGGTTTAAAAACAAATGGAAGAGTCATGTGGTCTGTAACTTCTGCAACGCCAGAGTCAAGTACTCGGACAATACAACAAATTTATGCTATATATATATATGACGATATATCTTATCGTCAGCCCTATATCGTGATATGTATCGTATCGCCAAATTCTTTCCGATACACACCCCTACTCATAAGAAATTCGTACTCTCGAGTGCAGGTGTCAATAAGGAATTTTGATCATGTTTTTTTATTTTCGTGTTTTTGCTGATGTGACAACAGTTATTGCTGAAGCAGTTGTGATGTGCTGGTGTCATCTGATACTGCGTGATCAGTCAAGTGTATCCGATACATGGTGTGTGTTTATGTGCATGTGTGGAATTTTCAATTACACTCTGCTCTAATTGGAATTTAACATAATGCAGTAAACAGAGTTAGGCGCAGCATGTAATGACAGCGAGCAATGGTGTGTGTCGTATAAGAGCTCGGGTTATAAAACGTCCTCGCATGATATCCGGCTTTGAAAGGTGTTTTGTTAAATGAATTGATTGTGCTACTGCCTCTGCAGGAGGGAACTAACACAAGTGTTTGTTTAAATCACAACTTGAATTATTTAATTCTGTCACATTGTGTCGGCTTCAGTCACTCTGGTCAGTAATTCAATAAATATTAATGTTGTTTGGCTTGTGTGGAGGTCGCTGATTGGCTTTGACACTTGGATAATAGAGCTGATTTCATTGTCCTCCATTTTCTTTCCCATTGCTGCTGCTTATCCTTGAATAGCTGTCGTTACAGACGTTCAACAACCCTTTTCACCCACAACCTACTCATTGATTTATATGAAAAGAAAGATGACACCACGCTCGTTTTCTTCAAATTATTGATCCTTTTACTAAAGGTACATTAGTTTTGACTTTGTTCAAATGATAACAACAAACATAGTTTTGTAAAATGTTTATTATATTTGATAATTTATACATTCTCCACATTATTTTTCTGAAGTTCTTACGTTGATAACCATCGTATTATGTGCTTTTAGGCATTGAATGTCTTGACTTGACTTGAGTTAGAATGTGAATCATAACCATTGTTTTAGATGAATGAATGGATTTTTTTCAAACATAACATTTTAAAACCAACAAAGACAAATAAGTAAATCTTATAGGACATTACCCCTTTCCAACTTATTATTTGTAGTTATCTGCTTTAAATGAATGTATTATAACCAAAATCCCCAACTTATTTAGGTAATAATTGATTATAATTGTTGAATTATTGCTATAATAATACACACTCTAACAAGACAAGTCATCCATTAACAAAACTTATTCACAATTGTATATATCTCCCAGGATTTTTTCTTTCTTTCCTATTTTTATATTGATTTATTCTATATTAGAGAAATTCAAGGAAAAGCCTGAACAAATAGAAACGTCTTAAGATGTTTCTTAAAGGAGTCAGTAGACTCCATCAAGCGCAAAGAGAGAGGAAGATCGTTCCAAAGCTTAGGAGCAACAGCCTGAAAAGATTTCTCTCCTCTGGTCCTGAGCCGTGTGCGTGGAACCATAAGTAGCTTTAATAAGCTTTAATCCTTCCATAGATCCACCACAACAAATTAAATACAAAGTAAATGGGATCTAGCTTTTAACATGAATTGAAAAGTTTTAAATTTGACCAATTCCTAGTAGATAGATAGATACATTGATTTTATTAATCGCTCTTTCGGGAAATCGGGTTTCCAGTTCACAGCAGACGATAGAAGGTACAGAAGTCGCATAAAAGCAAGCACAAAGTGCAAACAAAAGAACAAGTGCAAGGGATGACAGAGTGCAAGTAGAAGAATGTAGATCAAAGGGAATAATGCAAAGAAAAGGATACAAAGATTAACGTGGAATGGAATGTAAGCTTTTACTCCTTTCCTGACACCAAACTCATTATACAGTCTAATAGCACGAGGAATTAATGAGTCCCTGAGTCTATTAGTGTTGCATCTGAGGAGGAGCATTTGTGCTCTCTATGGTATATTCAATGCAACTTGAAAAAATGGTGTTTTCTTGTGCTTCCATTATCCCACAGTTTGGTCTATCTTGATGGTTTTTTCTGGTCTGTTTCCATGGCTAGTGTCTAATACACACATGAGTAAATGTAAAAGAATGTCGACAGAAGGTCATTTTAGAGCTTTAATATCTAAATTGGTGAGATTTCTCACCTAAACAAAGAAAATCCGGTCACTTTGTTTTTCCATTTGTCACGTCAGTGATGATGGAAACGGCAGCTCAACGAACCGGTCGCACCTTCAAAGAGCTGCGAGACAGAACCTTGCAGCAGCCCCTCTTTCTTTTCTTCCGTAATGGTCATTGTGGTTATTGGCGTGCAGCGATTTATTTTGTCTACACAGTCTTTCATTAACTTATTTGGTTAAGTGAACGAGGAACACATTAAGGGAACGATGGCCTCTGTAGGGATGTTGCCTCCCTCCCATACAACAGAGGGCCGTAATAGCATCTATCAATCTTGTAGGATTACATTTTGCGCACACACACACACACACACACACACACACACACGGCAGTATCGATCGCAACAAACAACAAACTAAGGACACAATCAACACTATCACATGCAGACCAGCGTGCAGCACAAACCGAAAAAAGCCAATTTACTTCTTGTCAAATATGTTTACTTCCAGACGAAATGTCATCGACACAACAAGTAGTTAAAAAGTGTAAGACGTCGTCATGAAGCGAAGATGAAACATTCTCTGTTAATGTTGATGGACGATGTGTACAGAATTATTCCTACATCGGGTTGTGGATTCTGTTTGACAGACGTCATCTAATTTTCTTCTTTTTTTTTCCCGCACATTTCCCATCAAGAGATGCTATTGTAGGTCAGTCTCCTGCAGGCTAATCTATCTTACTAGGAACTTGCCGTCATTGAATCCTATCCATGACCTCATTGTACTTCTAAGCTTAATACAGAACCGGCATTTGACCAGTGGGAGCTGCATCGCATCCCAGCTGCTCCAGGACTGCAGGAAAATATCAACAACATATTTATATTTATATTTGCGTAACCCATTAAAAAATTTCCACTTAAAAAATTTAAATAAATCTTAAGCTTCTAAATCATATTCATATTCTACTTTTCATTATAATTGTTTTATAGTTTTCATTTCAATAAAGTTTGTATAATTTATTTTATTATTTTATTTACATTGGTGTTAATATTTTTTTCACAATTCAACCCCCAGCAACTATATGACAGCAGTCATTACATACTCCGCAGCTAAAGGATCAATGAAGTCCTGCGAGATCCCGGGCGATGACTGAGGACGAGAGGATACAGTCGTCTCCAGCAGCTTTTAAAGCTGATGTTTGGTTTCAAAACAAATTAGATTAGTTACGACTTTGTCAATAGTCTGTAATACTCTGTAAGTACTCGGGCAATACTACGAATATATTTTTCTTCCTACAGTATCGCAATATATGATGTCGTTGCCTCTGTATCGTGTACATTATATGGCCAGATTCCTGCCAATACACACCCTTACTTTAGCAATGAGACTATAAGATTATAAAGAGTTATTTAAAGCTATAACGAACGTTGCAAACCTTTCTCTTTAAACACGGGTAATGAGTGCATCCACCTAAATAGCAGCCAAAAACAGCTAACGCTTGCCGGATCTCCGGAGTGTTCTGATGACCCAACCTATTACAGAGGGAAACGAGTGTGTGTCAGCGGATGACAAGTGGAGCCCGAGCAGCCCATTCCTAAACACTACGCTCCACAAGCTCGCTGATGGATCACCGGGGAGCTCGGGCTCCGATGCAGATTCGAGTTTAGACGGCGGATGCTAGTCTTGCAGGTAGCCAATAAAATATCACACCTGCATTAAAATGTCATCTCCGGGGCCTTGTGAAGATTCGCTATTTAAGGCCGGGCTATTTAAAGGCCGTTGGAGTGTTGGCTCTCCGCGCAGAAACATCACGATGCGGCGAGTCTTGTTATTTATGGACCTCATTGCTGTTTTACTGATACGCCAGGCTGGGGGGGGCTTGAACAACATGTGCGTAACGATATCTGCGGCGTGAGCGGACTCTCGGGGGGGGAGGGTAGAGGTGTCCGGGAGCAAATTGTGGAAATGTGCATTGAAGAGAGTCACAGGAAGTGTGAGCGAGAGAGAGAGAGAGGTGTCATCGGCATACAGTGAACCCGAAAAAAAAGCATTACAAGAGATCTTGGAATGGTTCTGGGTGTTGGCGATGGCATCATTACCTCTGTCACGTCAACAAATCACAGACAACACGTCAACACGTGTTAAGAGAAATATTCAAATGAGCCATCACCCTGATTGGATGCCGGGTTTTGCGGAGGACGGGGAGGACGAGGGCAGGTTGAGGTTGAGCGTTTGTCGAACCAGGTGATGAAGTGCGGCATTCTGGGGGATAAACATGTCAACAGATTACCTCAAAATGTCCGGGAGAAAGAGTGTGTGTGCGTGGGAGGTGGCTTCAAAATGAGCAATTAAGACAAGGATCGTTACCTTGGGGCTATTAGACGAGAAAAAGAGGGTTATTTCAGTAATTGCTATTTAATCTGCATTTCTTCATTAGCTGCTTCCACTGATGGTCAAATCTGTGGAACAGCGTATTTTTCACTGATTCCTGCGGCGTCCTGAGGTTCTTGTAGTGTTTTCTATTCAGTACTTTCAATTTTTATTTTCTCTGTATTTACTTTTTACTAAGTTATTGTTTTCAAAGTCATGAAATAAGAGAAGTCCCAACCCTAAACCTCTACTAACTGAAATGTAGATCAATTATTTATCATTCATTTTAAAGTTTAAGGCCCTTCCAGCCCTTGTCTGGTCTCTGGGTCAAGGTGACATTCTTTCGATGTCTGTGGCCCAGCTTTTTGATATCCAAGTTTTAAATGTTGTTTAGAGTGTGGGCAAGCAAGGGAGCCCATCTTTGTGCAATCCGATAGTGAATGACATGTAAAACACACGTAAAATTAGACAAGAATGACACAAATTCCCAGGGAAAACTACAGAAGAATCCACAAATCATTCAACAATGAAATTTGGATTAAAGACAGTTCTGAGACCCCAATGATTTAAAATTTAAAAAATGCTAAATAAATTATAAAAAACTAGATGATGAACAAATGTAAGTAAGTAAGTAAGTCATTTTTATTTGTATAGCGCTTTTCCAGACCAGGGTCACAAAGCGCTTAAACAATCAAAACAATATTCAATAAATTATATACTTTAAAGGTCAAAATAAAACTGATAACACAACAGGAGTTCCAGAAAATCAAGGAAAAGCCTGAACAAAAAAAAATGTCTTAAGATGTTTCTTGAAGGAGTCGGTAGATCCATCAAGCGCAAAGAGAAAGGAAGATCGTTCCATGTGCGTGGAGTGTGGAACCATCAGTAGATTCTGATCCACAGACCTCAGAGTCTGACCATGAATCGTTCTGAAAGTAAGAACCAGAATTTTAAAGTTGATCCTGAAGGAAACTGGAAGCCAGTGAAGAGTTTTAAGGATCAGAGAAATGTGAGTTCTTCTACTAGAGTGGGTCAGAATTCTCGCTGCAGAGTTCTGAATCAACTGCAGGCGAGACAGCTCCTTGTTAAGACATGAAAATGAACTGTTGCATTAATATATTGCAAAAAAATAAAATTTCAGCTTTCAATGAAACCAAACCATTGCTAAACATATACACTTAATTATGTTCCCAGCAAAGACAAATTAGTTTTTCCAGATAAGATTTTCACTTTGGCTTATATCCTGTCAATTTATTAAGAAACTTGTCACTCCTCTGGCGGACTTGTCTTAACCCCCCCTCCCTTACGTCTGTCACTCATATCCTCATGTCATTCACTAGTTCTAGTTGTCATGTCACGCTCCCCGTATATGAGTGTGTATAGATTTCTGTAGCATTCAGCCCGATCGTTCCTTATTGTGGTGATTAGACCTGCTCCATTTAGGTCGGGAGCGTCACGCTGCTGGTGGACACTCTTTAATCAAGTGTCTGTCAACGTTTAGCAAAGGCTGAGTGAATAACAAGAGCCCCAGTGGCCCGATGGGGCCGGTGTGTGTGGGTGACTGACAGTCCTTTATTGCAGCATGTGTGCACGTCTTGAGCCACAATGTCGAGGGAGATCGATTTATTCGTGGGTTTGAGTTGAAACAACCGTCTCCATATCATGAATGTATGTTGTTGAGCGAGTACACTGAAGTATCGCTCGTATTCTCTCCGGTACGTCTAACAGTATAGACGCTTGTTTGAAACTTTCTCTCTTAACTTTTTCATCCGTGTTCCATGCATGTGTCAATAGCAGCAGAGGCTCCTCAGAGAAGACGTGTTTTAAGCATGAGGGCCAAGGTTGGGGCCCTTGTGGGGTGTTTTCTTCAGGGCTCAACATCCTGATCTGTCAACATCATGTCTTCTTAGTCTGTCAGCACTTAACTTATTTATTTAGCGTTTAAACTATCTGGAATATTTGTTTGTTCATGTAGAAATCCTCTCACAAAGATGTGTAATTCCCATTTGTATTATGGATCATAATGGCATTGGTTCTGACTTAAGTTCTTGACTGACAAATTAGGGACAAATATATTTTTTCAATAATGTCTAAAAGTATTTAAAAATATACATATAGACAACACTTAGTTGTACTTAATGTTAAATACAGTATATTGCTTTTTTATTATTTTATATTATATTATATTTTTGCACAATAAAAGAAGATTATTGGACAAAGTTATAATGTTTTTTATCCATTAAGCAAGATTTTTGGCACTGTTTAAATTTTTGAAACATTTAAAAATAACTTTACCACGAAAACCCATCATTAACGCTATATATAATGTTCCAGATTGTTCATTATCACAGAAATAAATAACATAGTTTAAAATCTTAATTGCAATTTTATCTTTTACGACTCTCAGACACCTTTGAATAAAAAGAAAAATCATGGTTTTGACTCAGACGGATTATAGGTTTGAATTAATTAATAGATATAGTTGCCCTTTGGCTAAGCTCTTTTTATTATATACTATTCAAGAAGGTTTGCTACAGCATATGCTCATGACGTTTTTCAGTATTGAAAACTGTTCGTACGTTTAATAAAGATTCTACAGCAGGTGCACATGAATATTAAGTAATAGTCGACAACATTTTTGAATCCAAAAAATTAATTTGCATTCTGTATTTAAAAAAAAGCTCCTTGGAAGATGTAGCTGTTGTCTAAGTGCTCTTAAAAAATATATAGAATAACATTAATTGGAAAAATGTCAAGTCACTGCTTCAACACTGCTGTCCTGCGACACAGTTACACAAGCTGCAGGCATAAAAACAGATATAACTCCATTAAACGATAACCAATGAACAATGAGCCAGCTTGTCTGTGGAAATATCATTTAACAGGAAGCGCCATTAGCAGGAGAACGCTGAAGGTGTTTAAATTTCCATCACTGCTGTGGATTCCCTCACAGATCTAAGGTCAGTTCGCGTTGGAGAAACTCACGGTTCTCATTCATCTGGGGAACAGTCGCAGTGTTGAATCACTGATTGAGCCAAAGTGCTGCCACTTGATATGAAGTATCACTCTTTCTCTACGACTCTCTCAATCCTTTACCCATTAGCGTTCATGCGAGTTCAGGTGTTTAAATCAGTCGTTTTAAACTCCACGTCCACTTCATAGAGCGAGAGCTCGGTGTCGTCATGAGAATAAAAGAAGGAACTACACCTCCAATGATGAGGCGAGGTGAGGAGCTTGAGATTTATCCAGATTTATCTTGCGTTGATCCGATGGAAAATGCTTTTGATTTTACTGATTATTACTATCTGAAAGGTGTTTTGATTTGATGTAAGTGACTCTTAAGACATCAAGATGTGTGTTTCAGTCAAGTTTACTCAAAAAGCTGTTCCGTGAATAAAATGCAGACATGACCTCTTTTAGCAGTTCGGTCCACAGAGACTCTGGTGCTCGAGTCCTAACATCTCGACAACTAACGTAGGTGTGGAACACGAGTGAAGGAGCTTGAACAAGGATGAAAGGAGCATACATTTGCTTCTCAAAGGATGATTGGTCCCCCGCCGGATCCTCTGATTAGTGAATTAACTCCTGTTCCTGTGCGGGGATGGCAGCGGGGTTACACAATAATAAGCCCGGCACGGGTTGTTATGCTAACCATGTTCTGACATGTCCTCCCTCATCTGACTTAATTAAGGTTGGAATTTAAATGAGTACGCTTGTGTGGAAGAAGAAGAAGAAGAGAGGAGGTTGGGCTTCACTCTAGTTGAGTTTGAAGACGACTCCACCTACGATGTGGTGTTTGGAATGTCCGAGTAGAATTGTTGAATGAGTGACACTTCACTTCACACTTCATTTAATATATCTAATCTTATCTAATCTAATCTAAATGAAATATATAACTTTGCTGTAACTCTCATATTAAGATGGAGAATATTGTAATGAATCAAAGTATGATTGATTAGTGACGTCAAAGGATAAGATTACCTGCTGAACCTCAATGGTTCCTTTATTAAGTTTGAACTCCCATTCCTGTTACGTCTTCCATGTTAGACAGGGCTGTCCAACTCAATCATTCAAAACATTTAGCAGTCGAAGTATCAGGTCCAACAAAATGTATATTCACCGAACAGGAAGTATGAGTCGGATTTTAATATTATATTTTCATTTTTTGAGGCTAAATTAATCTTGATTATGTCAGTTTTTTTTCCTCCTTCACTAAACTAATTCATTTCCTTTAGTAAATCAGTTTTAATCATATTGTTATCAACCCAGATCTCTGACCCTTATCTTATCTTAAAGACAGACATGCTTATACAATCTTTGCAACGGTCTCCAATATGCAGTAAGTCCTTCATCATGACAATGTTTATAAAGTTCTCCCACGTCTGAAATCTCGGCGAACGAGAGGGTTACGGGAGCGCAGTCCATTATTATGTAATAATGGCTTCACTCCTCCTCCAGCCAGCTGTAATCATGCCCGCTTTGTTTATACAACGAGTCAAATAGAGGTGGAGACTTCTGAGATTGATGACGCACGGTAAAAAACCATAATGCTGGGCCAATCACAGCAAAGGAGGTGGGGTTATGGTAAACAAGATTTAATCTCCAGAAAAATATGTTTTTTAATTGGGTAGGGCTTAAAAACACCTTTTTATGTAAGTATTTCAATTAAAAGAGAGTTTTGTACAAACTGACACTCAACTCAACACTTTCGTTGTCCTTTAACGTTCTTGGATTTTAAGTCAATCATCTGACTGGCATCATAAAATGACTTCAATTTGGCCCCTGGGCCACAAGTTGATAAAAGGGAAAACCACTCACAAATTTGAGGTCAGCATTATTTTAGCACGACTGCCTTAAGATTAAAAAGAAAATAATAAACCAGTATCTTTGGGAGAAAAATTCACGTAAAGTTGATGAGAAAATATAGTGCAAGATATTTGTATTTACGAGCTTATTTCGTGAACTCTATGACTTGCTCTCACCTGTTTCCTGTTTTGTCGTCAGAATAAGGGAATCATGTGTTACATCTCATGAAGGTCAGCTCTGTGTGAGCTTTGGGATGGTGCCAAAAGTTGCCAAAGCTGTTGGGTGACACATGTAGTGCACCGCGGGAGATTGTTAGTGTGCTGACCTTCTGCAGGAAAGTTGTTTTATTGAACGTGTGTGACTTGAAGATACGCTGAGGTAGAAGGAAGAAAGATTGACTCAATTCAACTTTTTCCACCAAAGCTTTTGTGCATTGGGTTTTTCTGTTGCTCAAACTGATGTCAAGTCATTTAATGATGGTGTTGTATTTTCCTTATGAACCTATGAGATCCTTTTTTTTTAATTGTACAGGTACCTGAACCACACATCTATGTTAAGTCCTGATGCTTAAACAAACATTTCTTCACAGCTTAAATCAGGTTAATGCTCTCGAGAGTAAAAACAATACATGGAAAAGCAGGTTCACTTCAGCAAAACCCTTAAAAAACACTGTACCACCAATCTTTTGATGACTTTTTGGTGACCAAGTTCACTTTTCTTAACTTAGTATTTTATCGAACCTATGGTATTTTTTAGGCTAAAGTCAAGTGGTAAACATTGAGAAGCTATTCATGTGTCAAAAGATGTGTTTTATGTGAGTATTTTTAAAAGTGTCCTCTAATACCATCCTCGCCTCCCTCCACAGCTATGGCCTCGTTCCATGTCCAGCCAGAGTCGGTGCACGTGGAGGAGTCTGGCATGGCTCGGTTCCAGTGTCAGATCCATGGTCTGCCAGAGCCTGTTATCAGCTGGGAACAAGACGGCCACGCCGTGGACACCAAGGACAAGAGGTGAGGTTCAGTCTTGACGCTAACTAGAACAGGCAGCACTTTGTTGGGTTCCTAAACAGTTGTCAGGTATTTTCTGTTGCTGGCGCTCGTCTAACTTGTTCCCTCTTGTAGGTACACACTGCTGCCAACTGGAGTTCTGCAGATCACGGCTGTGAGAGAGGAGGACAGCGGGAGGTTCTGCTGTGTGGCCCATAACAGCGCCGGAGTCAAACACAGCACCGAGGCCATACTCACTGTTTCAGGTACGTTTGTTTATTCCAGACACTACACTTGTTGTTTTGCTGCAGTTCAGAACACGTTCTTACATTTCTACATCATAAACCAGGCATGTTTGACCTCAGAGCTTTTTTAAATAAATATTTTTTCTCTTGTGTTGTCTCTGGGTCAAGGTGACCCGGACAACAAACACATTTGTTTTGACCCAGAGACATCACAAGGTTTATAGACAAAGCATGATTGGATTCTGCTACATTTGAATTCACAATGTTTGTTCTAGATTTAGGCTGAACTGTCGCCCTCAATATATTCTTATTTGATCAAGTGTACTCTTGATGTAAAAAGAAAATGATGATATTGCAAATTAAGATGAAAATTAAGCTGGACTTTGACAAAAATAATTTAGGTAAAATGCTCTTAGTGTATTTCTATTATTAAAAATGTCTAGTTAACCCTTGAATTACAGATGAATTTGAAATATTTAACTTTAAATGTTCCTTTTAAAGTGAAGGGGGAGAGTATACTTCTTTAATCAGTTAATTTTTTTATATATATATATAGATATTATTGACTTATTTTTTGCATTTAAAGGGTTAAAAATTATTCAATGCTAAAAAAAAATGCATTTCAAATGTTAAAATCAACCATTCAATATTATGATGGCAATGATATACTTCCATTGCAGATATATAAGTAAATCTATGTCCAATTATGATGAAATTAAAACCATATCTATATATAAGATACGTTAACCAAATCAACCCAGAAGATTCAATTCAAATGTACAATTTTGATGAAGAAAAAATAGGTTTCTTTTCATATTAAGTTTAGGAGATTTTCAGAATTTTAGCTGGTTCTGGTCTGCAATTTCAACTAGATCCAGTATCTCTCTGAACTTGTGGTTTTATGTGGAATTAAAAGATGAGTTCTATTGTTTGGCCTGGACTTAATAATGCGCTGCCTCCCGTAAATAAAGACAAAGGGCAGCATGTGGCCCTCGGGGTCTCCGCCTGAGCCATATAGTTTTTAGATTAAATGATGTTATGAGGCTGACATTATTGTTCAAAATGTTATAGATTGCTGCCTCTGGTGTAATGAAGTTCCTACAACGATCCTTTTGCTTTTAATCTCCCCAAATCGATATATTCATCCACGCTGTGGAGATTAACCTTCAGTGTCTCTGCGCTTTTGTCTGGAGTCGTGTCGGCGACACACCACCCCACCAGCCACAGCTCTTTCCGTGTATCCGAGGGGGTTTTCAAAGCCATTGTCTTTCTGCCCCGTCCAGGAGATGCACCATATCGAGCTAATGCACTCCAGAGTGTTCCAATTAAAGGGAGCCATCCATCATACCATCTTGTTTTGCTGTCATGCTCTTTTCCTTTTTTTGCAGGTTCTCAGTCCTCTGTTTACAAAGAGCCAGTGATCCTTGTGGGCCCAGAGAACCTCACGCTTACCGTGCATCAAACTGCCATCCTGGAATGTGTTGCCACGGGTTACCCGAGGCCCATTGTGTCGTGGAGCAGACTGGGTAAGATAAGAATCATAATCTGATTAAAGTATGTACAACCTTTAACGTGCATTTGTAAAACAAACATGGGGTGAAAGCCCCTGATATGAGGGGCGTAAGAGCTTCAGGCAGATTTTTTAGCTACAGATTAAACATGTTCAGCGTCATGTAATGGACGTACATGTGTGCGTGATGAGTTAGCTGGAGTATGACGTTAGCATAGCACAACTTAACCCCCGCAATTATTTGAAAAAGTCGATACAAACCTTCTTCAGGTCATCTGGAAGAATACTAGTCGTTCAGTCTTCAACTTATTGACTCTTTTTAATACACATCTAAGTATCGTTGTCCAGATACATAAACTAAAAAGTGAAAGTGTTTCGATTAAACTTTCAAGATTGTTCAGATATTTAGGGTTTAAGAAAATATCAATACACTTAAATTATTATTATAATTATTTATTTATTTTTGGTTTGTTTTTTAAAGTCATTTTTTCATCCAAAGTCAACTGAGTGACATAGTCTCTTCAATACACATCCAAGTATCGATTTCCAGATACATTGAATTATTCTCTTCACTCCTTGGTGGAGTTTATTAACTGGCAAGTCTAAAAAAAAAAGTAAAAGTATTTCAATAGAATTTTCAAGATTTTTCAGAAATAAGGGGTGTAAGAAAATATAAATAAACATTTTTTTATTTTTTTTTATTCTTTTTTTAAATGGTATCGTTTATTCATTTTTTCGTACCGCTTAATCCCGTATAGGGGTCACGGGGGGGCTTGAGACTATTCTAGATTCTACAGGTGGACACCCTGGAAAGTCTGTCGCAGAGAAACGATACCATATGGATATTCAAAGAACGATTTATTAATCTTTTTACTAACAACTATCATGCAAATTTTCACTTATATTTACAATACAAAAAAAGATCCCTCTGTTTGAATTCAGTACAATGTATATTTCCTTAAATTAAATGATTTAAAACAAACTAAATATAGTATGTTTTCCCCTGTATCGTGATATATATCATATCTCTGTACTTTCTTCTATCTTTCAAGTTGATTGTAGGCAAAACTACATTGGTGAAAAAAACGACATTTTTAATCAGCTGACTAAGTCCTCAGGTTTCCTCCCAGTCTGGTTAGGTGATGCAGTAGGAAGCGACATTTGGTCTTAAGGCTTAACGTTATGATCAGCAGCGTGTCGTTATGAGCGTGTCTCATCTCCGTATGGATTAAAACGGCGGTCAAAGCTCCGGAGAGCCCGGGGAGTAATTGCTTTGGGGTGTTGAGACAGACACGATTAGTTTCCTCCGCTGGTCTTGTGTTGTTGTGCAGTTTCACCTCCAATATTAGTCAAAATCTGTCACCAGCAATTTTCAATGTGCGTTTTCCTTCTCTTACCCAATTACCCAATATGGTTTGCTGGGTTCCAAATGTGAGCCCCCCCCCCCAACACTCGAGCGTAATCAGATTGAGGCTATTGCCTTACACTGTGTTGCGAGAATGAAACGCTAACACGAGGGGATTTGTGAGTATTAGATTACGACGAGGAGGCCAGGATAAGCTGCATAATGAATCTGATAGTCTCACATCAGTCACTCCTTAATGCCGCCGTTTGTTTGCTGCCATTCATTGAGCGTCCGGCGAGCCCGCTGGCTGCCGCTTTTTCTTCTGCGGCACTAAGTTAATTTGTGCTTCAGCATGGAAATCAAACTCGGCGTGTGAGAGCAGGAGTGATGGAGTGGAGGAGGAGGAGAATAGACGGAAACTTCTTTTGTCAAGCTGAGTCAGAGTGGACCTCTGAGTGAGAGACTCATTCGATTATGATTCATAAATGATGCAAACAGATGTTGACCGCAGAACGTGTGTTCAGACATATGGCGGACGATTGATGCTGGTTTATACTTTCTTTTATTTTCATTTTAAAAAAGTAATATTCAGGGGTCAAAGAGTTTAATGTCTTTTTTTAATTTATTTTTTTATGAAAAGCAAAAATGATTTTAAAATGTTAGCTTAAAAATGTCCGTCCTGTTTTCTAATTTGCTCCAAGTAGATTTGAGAAGTGGCCGTTTTTACCTTTTTAGACCAAGGCCGTGGCAATTAACATTCCTCAGGGGCCACATTATACAGAGTGGCCATTGTGAGGGGAAAAAACACATCAAACACAAGTAGAAGAAAAAAAGATATAATGCTAAATATCAAGTGTAAGTATCTCGTGACATAATATAAACTGTATTTTTTCTTCTCCTCAATATTCAGTCACATTATTTAAGGACCAAGAAATAGTCAAAAAGTAAATAGAAACATGAGGAGAAAGGGTTTAAAAATAGGGAACTAAGCAAGTTATTCAGAGTTGAACTAGTAATTATTTATGAAAATAAATAAAATTGTTGGCCCCCATGTCGAGCATTGATTTAATCTATCGAGTGGTGCAGTTTCGTTTATAACATTATTTAAACAAACACCAAGAATCATCCAGATTATTCTGTCGTGTTGAAACTAATGGCAGAACGAAGTGAAGTGTGTCTTCACTCTCCTTCACTGCCTGCGTGGCCTTTAAAGCATCAGATGTGGACGGGCTGCAGGAGGAAGCCAGCGACGGAATTAAAATGGCCCCTGGCTTCCGAGCTAATATCGGAGGCACACTGAAGCCTGTTCGGGTTGAGAATACAGATAGCAAGAACAGTACAGTGCGCTTATCCAGGACATACAATAAGTGCACTGGGGAGGGGACGGTATGGACCGTGTGCAGATATGAGATTACAAGTTGCTGTCGGTTTTCAGTTCCACTGTAGCGGCTAACAAATCTCTTGTGTAACAGTTTAAAATGATCTGATAAGATTTGTTGGATAAAAAAAGCACAAAGCAAACAAGTCTCTGGTGTGCGGATGCTTTACAGTACGGTTTTCTTTTTCGACTTGTTAGCCCTTTAGTCCTCCCCCCGTTTCTCTCTCATACAATTCCTTTAAAAACGTATATTTGTTTCGTACTCTTTATCTTTTCTCATCCAAGGTTTGCCCGGTTCGCGGCTCATACATATGCTAACACGGCTGTGTGACTCTGATTCTGTTCCCAGATGCAATTTATTCTTCCAACGGCTTGTTTTTCCTTCTCCTCAGATGGGCGTCCCATCGGCGTGGAGGGAATCCAGGTTCTCGGCACCGGCAACTTGATGATCACGGACGTCGGTGTGCAGCACTCAGGGGTCTACGTGTGCGCCGCTAACAAGCCAGGGACCCGCGTTCGTAGGACTGCTCAGGGACGGCTTGTGGTCCAGGGTGAGTTGCAGACGTTTTCGGGCCATTGTGCCCTGATTGAATTGATACGATATAAATATATTTTTCTGTTTAAGCGCTTTAAGTCAAAGAAATATGTTTTTTAATTTCATTTATTTATTTGTATTTATCAATATTTTAGCTTTAAAGTACTCAAATCATACTTTTTTTGTTCCTTTTTTAAACTTTAAAACTATAAAAGCACTTTGACAGCACATACATCCACCAAGGAGCTCAGTTTACATGAATTAAAGCCAAAGGCTTAAAGGCTTTACAGGAATTCAAATCATTGTTATTTGGGTGAACATGCAGAGTCGTTTCCCATCCGCGACAGGCTTTGCTGTTTCCTTGTAAAAACTAGTGCAATCTAAATAGCAACCCTAAAACTGAGTTAGCAAAAAACACATTTGGTCACTGAAGTCAATTGAAACTTAATTTTCTATTTGTGGTTTATTTTTTTTTCCAAGAGAACTCCTTTAAAACTTACTTGATTCCAGATGGAAATCTAGAATACAGCTGAACTATAATTATTAAACTTTCATGAAAATGTCATTTCAATACATTGACAAATAAGTAACCTCCTTGGCAAAGGTAAAAGAAAATATAGCCTCAGTGCTGACTACCTTTAAATACATTTAACAAATATATTATAATTATCATCTTTTTATGGATTCTGACCTTGTTTTAATGTTCTAGGAAAATCTAACCCTTGTGTTATCTCCGGGATAAGGTGACCCAAAGTCTTGAAAACAAATGTGTTTATGGTATCCCTTGTATTCTCTCTGGGTCAAGGTAAACGGCCTCCACCACTGCATATGTATTTATGGAAACCAGGAAGGTCGTTCACTTTGACCCTGAGACAACACAAGGGTTAAATAAATAAATAAATAAACTACAATAAAATAAAGGAAAACAATTGTTGCGTAATAGTCTCTATGGAACCCAAATCTTCCTCCAGCTATATTGAAATATTAACCTTTGACCTGTGTGTGTGGGTGTGTGTGTGTGTGTGTGTGATCTTACACATGAGAAGCTTCTTGCACTGGTTTTTGTCACAGCGTTGACTGATCTTGGAATACATTAGAATAATTTGACTGTTGGTTTAAATGTTAATGACTGAGATGTGTATTTACCAAGACGTGTGGAATGAAACGCTTGTTCTGCTTCAGCAGCTCAATCACAGCCAGGGACTCGAACCAGCAGCTATGAAGTAGAGCCAGGAGGCCTAAATCACATTAAGATGAAGTTAAGGATAAGAGCTGCAGTTTCTATCAATGCGTGTCCAGTTCACAGTCTCAAGAGGTTTTAATAAAGTGGACCTTTCAGAGAAGAACAATAAGAGCATTTATCTGGCATCACATTTGTGGAGGCTTGTTAGATAACATCTCTTATGATGCATCGCTTTCCACAGATACGATGCTGATTTTATTTGCTCAAAACGTGCGGAGCGGACTCCACTGAGATGATTTAAAGCACTGCGAGGGTTTTGTGACTAAGCTGGCATGAATCGATAGAATCATTGAATAAATTAAATTTATTTGAAGCGCCTATCTCAGGGACTGCAAATGTACCTGGAGATAAGATTCTGTTTTACTTCTCAACATGTTCTAGGAGCCCAGAAATAAAGGGATTTCAATGGCTATTAAAGATATGCTGCGCAGAGTAATACTTCCCTGGATTAGTTTCGAATATTTGCTCATATCACAAGTGGCCAGTTGAGAGTGAATGACATGAACATGCTTCGACTTCAAACAATTTCATGCATCAAATGATTACAAGCGCAATAAAGGCTGCAACATAACACCAAGTTATGCAGTCGTAAACCTCAGTGTCCTGCTCGATTCATCCCTTTCGGTCGACCACCTCATCAAATGATGAGCTCAACTAATGGATCCTGCTTTATACAACTTGAAATTATTACCTAAATCATGCTCTTCTCTTTATGTCTTGATTACTGTAATCCCTCCTCTCTGGCATCTCTCTCGCTTCCAACTGCTCCAAAAATATTACTTGTTATTTTGAAATCACGTCTTGGTCTGGCTTCTACATCTACAACCTGTGATCCACCTTAGATCACAGCCTTAGATCCTAAGACTAAAATGAAAAGGGAATCGAGCATTCTCCATCAAGAGTCCTGGACTTTGGAACAGCCTGCTCAGGGAGATAAGGCTGTACCTTCTTTTAAATATCTTTTAAAAACACGCTTTTATATTTATACTCTTTTTAGATAGAACTTTATTGATCCCTCAGGAGGTCTCCTTTAGGAAATTGGTTAAGGTGATTTATCAACAGTTTTCTCTCTATTTATTAGTTTTATTTGCATTCTATTTCAATCTGTTCTTTCACAGAAACTCACAGAAGTATTTCATTATATTGTTGTTATTATTGTAGAGTGTCATTTAAAAAAAAGATTCATGTTTGTTTCATGTTAAGCACATTAAGACTACTGTGTGTCTGATGTATACATACAATAATTATCTTAAAATAATATTATTAAACCAATAAAATGTTCTAAGAGACTAATCATATTTTATCAATTTGAAGGGAGAACATTGTGTTCCTAAGTAGATTTATTATCTTCAGATCTACAAAAACGATGGAATAATTAGATCAAATCATTTATTTGAAATTCTTCAGTTTCAGGATGGTTTGTGCACATTGGCATGCAGATAAATAAGAACATTATAAGGTTGTTTTTTTTGTAAACATACCACAAAATCTAGATTTCACTCTAGTGTGAGAACAAGTTAACAGTCTGCAGTCCTGACCACACCACGCCAGAAGCCACAGTTCTGAAATAAAATTAAAACAAGAAATACATATAAAATAAAATAAATAAGCTTTACACACATCCTCGTTGGTGTAGGGTACAACAGCAAGACTGGGGTTTGGTTCCTGTTGGTGAGGGCTGCTTCCTTTTGACCTTCCAGAGTGTCCCTGGCCTCTTAACCCTGCTAGCTGGGACAGGCTTTTGTCTCAAAGACTCTACCATGTGATCATGCAGAGGAAACTGAATATTCAAGTTGAATACAAGTATTATAATGAAAAGTAAGCAATGACTTTAATATTAATGAACTCATTCTCGGACAAAACAAAATTGAAATGATCCGGACATCAAAGGTTAATATTGAGGAGATCATAGGCGCTAATATTATTTGATTTGACTGTGGGAAAGAATGTTAAAAAATGACAAAAAGATTTTGATTGACAGATTGTTTCTCTATATTCTATTTTAAATGTATTCAAAAGTATTAATAAAACACGTTAAAATCAAATGTTGAATTGGTAATGAGATCTTGTTCAGGTTTATTGTCACCACGCATCAGACATCTGGCTTCACTATTGATCATGAGAACCACGTCTACCTCGCCTTAGTTCTCCAGATCAATCCTGATCAATGTGTCATTTTATCTACCTGTCAAAGGAGAGCCTTGACTTCGTCCGAAAAGGCAGCGACGTTAATTATACGAGTGACAAAGTCCTTGTTATTTGATATCGATCTCTGGAAACAAATGTCCAATTGTAATTACTTGAGCCAACATACGTTTGTCTTCTTTCATTAAAAAACGTGGAGCGTGTAAGATTCACGTTGACTTTAAATAACCGAGCCTCAATGAGCCGGAGTATTGTCGGAGTAACTTTCTGAAAGGGGAAACGTAAGGAGGAAGTACAGGTGAGCCTATAGTTCCTATTGATCCGCGGTAAATGATGGAGGTTTATTTAGCTCGGACGGGGCGGAGGAGAAACACAGAGCGTCTGAGGTGTCGAGGTGTGACAGCCAACTGGGAGAAAACAAGAGTAAGATGGATGAATGGTGCTGATTATCTAACCCAAACCCACACAGGTGCAAATCAATACCTTCCCCGGCTCCTTCTGACCTTCACCTTTAAAACAGCATGGAGAGCCAGAATCAGAGGTGGAGAGAGATAATGAAAGCACCGTCGCTGCCGTCAACTCGCTCCCCTCAGAGGGCCCAAGGACAGTTTATTGTGAACCAACCATCAAGAGCACATAGATATTATCAACATTCATTAAAACTCACCGATACTTTCCCTCACTTATCCATCCCTCGTTCTCATGACTCCCGACATGTCTCTTCTCAGCTCCTGCCGAGTTCATCCAGCCCCCTCAGTCCATCGCTCGGCCCGTCGGCACCACCGCCCTCTTCACCTGCCAGGCCCGCGGGGAGCCGGAGCCGCAGCTCACCTGGCTGAAGAACGGACAGATCCTGGAGCCGGGGGGTCACGTCAAACTCAGGAATAACAACAGGTATCTAAATAAGTCAAGATCTGCATGTGTGCTTCAACTTGTAAGAGACTCAGCCTTCAAGAGGATTTGATTATCCTGGTATGTCTCATGACAACATGTTGGAAAACAAATACCAGCACCACTTATGCACAGATCATTCCTTCATCTCATACTTTATTACATAAGTGACGCTGTTTTCTTCTTTTGAATTTATTAACATTTGATTTCATGCATATTTAAAATTCAATGCTCATTTACTGGAGTGATTTGGCTACATAGCCTTCAGTTTTTTTACTTTTGTTAAAAAATATTGAATTTCTGTGAATCAGTTTCTTCTTCTCTGAGAGAAAAATGGACGTGGTTATGTGATGCATCAACGAGTGTAGTTTGCAGAACCATCTCATCAACTTCTATAGTAAATAAAGTTGAATTAACAGTGGAATAAATGTTGATCTGGACAAATCTTCACTTAAGTGATATAGAGGACAATCTTGTCAAGGGACTTTTAGTAAAACAGAGGGAATTTTAGTTCTAAGTGTCTGGATTTTAATCTCCTCCGATTCTCATTATTTGTCTATTAAAATAATTCAAATATAAAGGACAAATGTATAAATTTATGCTTATAAAGAACGCATTAAATGTACTGTGAAAAAAACAAAATGCAAGTAAAGTAGAACTCTGTCTTTCTCTTCCCGACTTATAATCATCTAATGTATTTTCCACACTCAGCAAAGTAAATATGAAACATTAAGACACGGAAAAAAAAGACTAAGAGTCAGAAAATAATAAGTATATCATTATTAATAATAATACAGTACATTTCAAAACCTTCAAGGTCACTTTACAGGGAATGAAAGGAAAAAAATATGATAATATAATACAATAAAATCACATAATAACCTTGACCTTTTTAAATCATGTATTTAACTGTGTATGGTTTTGATTGTTTATGACCCTGTTCTGAGAAAGGTGCTTTAAAAATAATAACTACTTACTTTCTTTATACTGACAAACTACTGTTGTTATCAGCCTACTATTATGTAGAACGTTTCATACTTAACGTCTTTGTTATCATCAGAATGAACCCGTTGACTTAATTCCCATTAATTTGCCTGAACTTTTACTTGCACAACGTCGGTCACTTTGAGTCATATCTTATAGGAATCATTTGAAAAGAATGACTCACAATCACCTGCTGACGATCTGGCCTGGTCTTCACGTGATTCCATGCATTATCATTTCACCATGAACGGTTGCTTAAGTGAAAAGTGTCACTCTAATAATGCGCCGCATGAGTACGTCTTAATGGCTGCTTGATGAGAGTGAAAGCATAAGGGATTTTTCTTTTTTCTGCACATTTAGGCAACAGCAAACGCTGAGCGTCAGAATTCGCCCGAACATGTGAAAGAAATTACACAGAGCTCTGCTCTGCACTGCGAGTCATTAGTCATTAGCCGCTGCTCTTTTCTCCCCGGCCGGACGCAGTCGGGTCTGCTTAATAGAATTAATTTGACAGTGAATGCTGATCACAGATCTGGTAATTGCCTTCATCATAATTTTTTGCTGCATTCCATTCACTCTTTGCTCCGCAGCTGCTGGATTTATTGCCTGCCAAGAAGTAGAGCGACTTCATTTGGGCTTTTGTACGCCAGTGGCATAGCAAGTCGGCGTTGGACTCTTTCCCATGGCAGTGTTCAGGAATGCCCCGGGTACCCTCCTACTTAGCAGTCTCAGCAGATAAGAGGTCTGTTGGACCGAGTTAGATGATGCAGAAATACTCAATATTCTTGAGCGAACAATTGATAATGGTGCAATGAACTGGATCTGAGCTGAAGGGTATTACAGGCATTTAATATTGAAATATTATTATTATTATTATTATTAATAAACACATCTATAAATTCCTCACCATCTTTCTTGTTACTATTTTATTTTAAGCACAAATATCTATTGATATCCACATATCTATTAGTGTTAGATAGTGTCACATATACATTATTGAATATTTTTTTGATTGTTTAAGCGCTTTGTGACCCTGGTCTGGAAAAGCGCTATACAAATAAAAATTACTAAATAATAAAGACTTACTTACATAATGTATAATGTATGGCTTGAAAAAAATCTAAATACATCATAGAATATGTGCAATAATAATGTGTTTTCAAAAAAAATCTACTCAAAATGGTTGCACATAATAATAACCCTGGTATTATGAAACTTTTGCCATTCCCTCCCGAGCCACCTACAGACATGTTGATAAGCTATAAACATACCAGAGATGCAAAATAAAAGATTAAATATGCACAGAGAAGATCAATATTTGGCACCGGGGTGAAGCGAGCGAACGAAGGAAACACCCGCCTGACATTGACTTCACTCCTACTTGCTAAGAAAGGTCTAAACATGAGTAGCAGAGATAGAGACAGAGGAAGAGGAGGGTGGGACGAGGGGGGTACTAATGGGGCAGGACTTTGGTTGCCGGAGAAAGAATGAGCAAGTGGTCCAAACAAAATGATGAGGCAGCAGGAAGAGCACATTAGAGGAGACAAAGACGGAGTGGTTGTTGGGAGGATCCCGGTGTTTCCGCTCGCCACCGATAATGTACGACCCGGTCCAATATAGATCTCGCGCGTCACTGTCTCCCAGCCGTGATTGGTGAACGGGGCGGGTCCGCTTGATATCCACCATCAGCTAATGAGCTCGTAAACTCTGACCAGTTACAGTCGGCCGGAGCAGGAGCGCTAAACAAAGAGATGCTCAGAGACGGAATGGAGTTTGAAGATGTTGAATAATAAACAGCCTCATCCGAAGCATAACTGACTTCAATTCTGTGTAAAACTACGACCCCTCGCAGAGAAATGACAGATGCCTCGCGCAGTAGGTGGCTTGTGCAGTAAAACTACGGTGCCTCTCATAGTAATGGTACTGTGCCTTGCGTAGTAATGGTACTGTGGCTTGTGTGGTAACGCTATGGTGCCTCATGTAGTAATGGTACTGTGCCTTGGGCAGTAATACTACGGTGCCTCGCTAAGTGATGGTACTGTGCCTTGGGCAGTAATACTACGCTGCCTCGCATAGTAATGGTGCTGGGCCTTGTGCAGTAATACTACGGTGCCTCACGTAGTAATAGTACTGTGGCTTGTGTGGTAACGCTATGGTGCCTCATGTAGTAATGGTACTGTGCCTTGGGCAGTAATACTACGGTGCCTCGCTAAGTGATGGTACTGTGCCTTGGGCAGTAATACTACGCTGCCTCGCATAGTAATGGTGCTGGGCCTTGTGCAGTATTACTACGGTGCCTCGTGTAGTAATAGTACTGTGGCTTGTGTGGTAACGCTATGGTGCCTCATGTAGTAATGGTACTGTGCCTTGTGCAGTTATACTACGGTGCATCGCGTAGTAATGGTACTGTGCCTTGCGCAGTAATACTACGGTATTTCACTGAGTTATGCTACAGCTCCTAACAGAGTTATACTTTGCACAGTAATACTGTACTACAGCGCCTCATGGACCAATACTAAGGCTCCTCACAAAATAATAATAAGGCACTTGCCGAGTAATACTACGGTGCCTCGCGTAGGAATGGTACGGTGGTTCGCGCAGTAATACTACTATGCCTCTTAGAGTAATTCTACCGCACCTCAAATAGCACTTAACAACTTAACAGAGTAATACTGTACTACAGTGCCTCATGGACCAATACTATGGCACCTTATGGAGTAATACTGAGGCACTTGCGGAGTAATGCTGCGGCGCCTCACAGAGTAATGTTGAGGCACCTCCTATCATAGTTGAGCAACATTTTAACACACTTTCTAGTGTTTAAATGCGCCTTATAGTCCAAGAATTACAGTTCTTTATTTTAGTACACAGTCATCATCCAGTGTGTTTTTTTTGGTCAGACAACTGTCATTTTTTTCCGAATAATTCCTCATGTCGAGATGTTACAAACGAAAAGTACAGAGGTATTTGGATGTTTTGGGATATTATCTCCACAATTTCCATGCAGTCACTTGTTAGTTTAATATTTATTTCATAATGAGAGAATCAATTTTAAAGTCAAATTAATTCATATTAGCATATTTGGCAGCCTGACCCCTAACTGGAGCAACATTTGTTTGTTATCTTTCAGTCAACACACCTCTTCGCACCACTTTTGTTGTCGTGTGAACCATAAAATCATTAATATAAGAACACAGCGGGTTTTCGAAGCTGACGAGTCAAACTGCAGCGAGCTTATGCAAATAATATTCAGCAGCTCGCGGCGGCACAAAGCTTGTGTTCAGATATGTTATCTGGACGTATTTGTTCATATGTATGTATATGCAAGGACGGTCGGACAGGGACGTCGGAATCAAAGTCAGTAAAATGAGCAACGCTTTCTGTCGTCTGGCTCAAGCATTGTGTTAAAACCCAGGTGCACACACACACACACACACACTCTTCCCATGTTGCTGACCTTCAGAAGCAAATCAGGCGAGGAAAAGCAGAATCGATTGTAGATTTCATTCACACACATGCGTGCACGCACATTCATCAAAACAGCTTGTATCCACACACACACACACACATCCTCCCGTGGCTTCATCAGTCATTTTGTGCGGACGCATAATCAAACATCAAAATTCCCAAAGATGCTGCTTTTCTTCTTCGCTCCACTTTACCCGAGATCTGGTGTTTTTTTTCACCCAAAAGAAATCTGGCGCTGATGTCAGGGGTGACCTGATTGGCTGCTTAAACACACACACTCCTGGGACGGCGGCGTGTTTGTTCTCACTCAACACATGATTAATAGACACACGTGCACAGACGCGCACGTTGCAAAGGATTTGACTTGACCCGTTCATTATCGGCCTCCTGACCGAGCCTCGCCTGCACGGCGCGTCTCGCGACGCCGGGCTAATCACGTATGGAAAACCCGGCTCGTTATCGGGCCCGTGAAGGTGCCACTTCCAAATCCCGGGGCCGCCGGGAGGTGTGATCTCAGCCGGGACACGCTTCTTATGCCCACATTTTTTTTTATGGCTCTGGGACGATGAAAGCTTATGGCTACATTCAAATTGTCTCGATCAGTGTCCACTCGTTCTTACCGTCGTTTCAAAGACTCTTGTCTCCCCCCCCCTGTGCTTTCACCCGGACCTGTGTTTCTTGTTTGCGGCCCCCCCTCCCCCTTTTCCAGGCCCCATTACAGAGAGCTGGGGGCCTGGGCATTGGCCTTGAACTATGACCCCGCCTGTAATCAGTCATATCCTTGGGCCCTTCCCTCCACTCAGGCCACAGACAGCTCATTGCTCCCCCACCCCGTCGCCACGACTCTCCCTTTGTCCCCCCTGGTTTTTTTTTTCCTCTCCTTCTTCCCTCCCGCCGGACTCAGAATGGCCATGCTGGCTTTTGATGCTGCGAGACAACGGCGAGTAAACACACCCTCAGCGGACGAACAACAGACTGAAAGCCCAACTGTCAATCTCCCTTGTCGTCTGCGGCCGCATTCATCCGCCGGTGAAATGACCTTGAACTGATGGGTAAATGATGGTGTCAACCTGTCAGGACTGGGCAGCTTGGCTTTTTGAGAGCATGTAAAGCAAGCTAGCGGCTTATATTCAGGCTGTTTAGCCCCAAATGTTTCCCCGCTATTTCATCCTCATTGTCGCGTCTTTTGTGAGATCCCGTCGGCTCTGTGTGGGGCCATTTATGTCAGTAAATTAGGATTTAATTGCTTATTCACTGTGTAGTTTCCCAACTGTGTTCAACTTCATTCACTTTTGCTATTTCGAGGGAGGTTTGTGGGCATTAATGTGTGTCGATCAGTGCCATCAGAATGTCATGAAAAATGTTATTTTTTATTGAATTCAATAATTTCTTTGAATTGAATATTTGAATTCAGTCATTTATGTATCAAAAAGTTTAATTAGTTTAGATTGTATAGTTCAATTCAATCATTTATCGATTGAATTTGATTTTATCAGATAACTGCATTTAACTATTTTTATATTGTTTTTATTGAATATTTGAATCCAATCAAGTGTAAATGGAAAGTTTAAATTTATTTTATATATATAATAAAATTAAGACAATCAAAATTAATTATTTTATTTTGAAACATACAGTTTAATATTCTTATTCCAATAATAAAAAAAATGATATGTTCTATATTCAATGATTTTCAATGTGAAGCTTTCAAAATTCAAAATATAAATGCTGCTATAAAACGAGTCTTGAGCAACTTGAACTTTCAGCCAATCATGCGACACGCAGACGGTCACGTGACAACATACTGTAGAAGCACTGGTGCGTCTATTCAGCTGTTGCCAAAATATGTGTCAACTTTGTTTCGACTTCTCTGGTATCAAAAACCTGACATTTTATCTCACATTCAACTTGGGGTTTCTGATGTCTATGGTCACTTCTATTTGAATCTGTTTGTACGCAAAAGGTTCTGAATATTTCAGGAAATGTAATAATAAACATAGATCATGATGGTTTTGTCCCGAAGATTCGTCTGGATTTAACATCTATCTTCCCTGACTTGTATGGCCTCTAACCGTTGCATCTCAGAACTAGCAAGACATGATGTATAAAGATGGTTGAATAACTGTCATCTAGTCGGACTCAGAGCATGTAGACACTGAGGATGAGCTCCAGATAGTTATCTGGATTAAATACACCTGTAGGACCGTGTGTCTCTTCTCCTTTTCATTTTGACCCAGTTCTACACAGCTAATTTCATCACAGCAGGGGGATTGAACTGCTAACATTCACTTTGTCACACTGACCACCAGAGCGCTCGCACCGACTTCACATTCATACTGATTCGAGGTCAGTCATGTCCGCTGAGCTGCATTTCCTCCCCGTCCCTCGGCGCTGGTCCAGGAGCCAAGCCGGGAAGTGACAGTCTGACACGCTGCTCTTACACTAAATTGCATGCATTTCTTCTGGGATCGACCTGGCATTTTGTTCATAAATTTGACATAATACACAGAGGAACCGAGCTGTCAATCAAAGAATGATGACAGTCTGCCAGACAAACTGAAAGTGCCAGATTATCTGGATCCTGAGCTCCTGTCGCGTTCAAGTCTGCAGGTTTATATAGCAGCACAGCTTGAAAACCAGACGCCTGAAGGGTTTTTTTTTCCCTCCCCGGCAATAAGGAAAAACAGTTCTGATATCCTAAAATGGATTGTCCCCAGGCTGGCTTATCTAAAGCAGAGAAAGAAGACAAAAAGTTTGACCTATGGCCTTTCAAACACTGTACTATGTGAGTGTTTTTCTACAGCACAAGTTGAATGAATTGATTCATGTACGGCCATTTTTCCTTTGGGAGAAACTGGCCTTTATTTGTTTTGTTTTTTGTCATTTTTTAGCTTCAAACTTGCTCGCACCATCATAAATAAATGATGCCAGCACCGGGATGAGAAGACCTTGGTGCAGGAGTTATATGGAGGATTATTTGTGTAGGGGGTGGAATGTGTGCGACTGCTGCGTGCACAAAAGATAAAAGCTTTCAAAGAGATATACATTTTTGGGTATGCTTACTGATGGGAATTCCAGCTGATGACAGTTTGAAAGTTAATTTCTTTTGTGCATGGCGATGGCGCCACATGTGTCACAAACACTGTGGATCGCTTTGAACTCGCTTTTTCAAAAGTGTCCCACATTTGGAGGAATATCAAAACTCTGGCGTGCAGGAGAAACACATTTCATCACACCGACACATTAAAGCTTTGTGTTCAGATGTCAAAAAAAAAAAGTGCTCTTCGCTTCTGTGTGAAGATGCGCCACATACGCACACACTCGCATACAGTCCTTCCTGTTAATACGCCCAGGAATAAACCAAATTGTAGAGAAGTAAACCCAGACAAATTAAAATATGTTTACAGACAGTGCATCATGGTGGGTGAAGCTACACAGTTCAGGGGGATGGACACATTTTACTGTACAAATGAAAGCTCTGTGACTAAATAAAGAATGAATCACACTTCTTTAGCAGGTGTTCATGTCTGTAATATACCAATAATAAGAATATATTCCAAAATAATAACAATAATCCAATACAAACATTCGCAAAGACAGTCCAATAATAAAACAACAAAATATCCTCAAGATCCAGCAGAACGAACGACTGTTACCAGGTCTGAAGACGCCAACCTCTGTCAGGAGAAAAAACGAATGACAACTGGAAACTCAACCACAAAATAAAAACCCTAGGAATGTAACTTCGCCAATCTCTTGTCTGTGGAAATACATTTTTATTCATTTTTAATTGAGGTGTAAGGTCTCAGACGAGCTGTGAAAACAATAAATAACATCATAAAACGTGTTTTCATGAAAACAGTTTCTTGTTATAAAGTTTTCTCTTGAGTGCTATCTCACCTATTTAATAAAAACATTTCCTCTCTCTCCCTCTCAGCACGTTGACTATTTACGGCATCAGCCAGGAGGACGAGGCCATTTACCAGTGCATTGCCGAGAACAGCGCCGGCTCCACTCAGGCCAGCGCACGCTTGACGGTGCTCTGGGCGGACGGGCTCCCCGGGGTGCCCACCCACGTGCAAGCTGAGGGTCTTTCACCCACAACTATGCAGGTGTCGTGGAGAGAGCCCGACCAGAACACCCAAGACATCATCGGCTATGTGCTGCACATGCGCAAAACCTCAGGTAAAAATGAGCTAACGTTGTTATTTCCCATGATGCCCCTGGACTCCATTTACTAAGAGAAATTCACAGAAAATTGGAGACTCTAACCTTTTAGAATTCACTCAGAATCCTCCCCGCTTATGACACGTTGACAGCTTCCTGTCAAGAAAGAACGAATCACATAATCCATCATTAGCCGACGACTGATCACTTCCACACCTCTGTCTGTGAAAGAAGTGAGATGCTTTGATCAGCAGCCGTACAAAGAAAAATGAGCAGCATTTAATAAAAAAACACTGGCGTTCTCAATAGACTCCTCTCTGCTCGTAGATTTGAATCGTCAGTAGCTTGATCTGCTCACTGCGAGTACTATTTTAAAGTATTCAGGAGTATCTTCTGCTCATCTTCCTGGACAGGTGCGCGAGCACATGTGAGCAGCAGTAATTATAAACTCAATAACCAATAGGGTGCGCTGTAATTACACTTCCCTGATGGCATGGCCCAGTAGTTTCGGCTGGAGTTAGATAGTGGATATGGTTGAGTGTCTCAAGATTAGAAGCCATAAAAGACTCTAATACACCTCTGCCTGTGTGATTCATAGAGCCACTGACACTCCTGCTTAAACTGTACTATCTCTCATCTCCTCTGATAAAACCATATAAAAGATAACAGAACCTCGTTTTATTTATTGTTACAACGTTGAGTCCCCGATGGCTGCCCTCGTATACACGTGTCCCATTTCTGTCTTTGTCGTCATTCTTCGCTCGGCTCCTCTTTCTCTTCTCCTGCGTCTCACTTTCCTGCGCTCGCCTTCCGTCAGACCCCATAGAGATGGAATACGAGGAGGCCGTGGGTAAGGGGACCCTTCAGCACATCATCAGAGACCTGGAACCTTCCACCGGCTACACGTTCTACATCAAGGCCTACACCTCCCACGGAGCCAGCAAACCCTCCGACAGCGTGATGACGAGCACTCACGGAGAAGGTGAGAGATGAAGATGATCAATGTCTTTATTTACAAGCTACTATTAGAGTACTATACATATAAATAGCTGGATGTTTGTAAACAATATTGTTCGGTGGCATAACTAGGGCTGTGTATTGGCAAGAATCGATATGATACGTATCACGATACATGGGCAACGATACTATATATTGCGATACTGTAGAAAACTAAGAAAATATTTGCAGTATAATCGAGTACTTGACTCTGGTGTTGGAAGATTAAAAGACCACATGACTCTTGACAAATTCTTAACTGCTTTCTTTCTTTTTTTAAACCAAATATGTCCAAATATCAGCTTTAATAGATGCTGGAGTTGAGAGTATCCCCTCGTCCTCAGTCATTCTGGGGTCATTGTTCCCTTAGCTGCAGAGGACATAACGACTGCTGCCATCTAGAGGCCAGAAGTTAAATGGCAACACATAAATGAACAAATTCTGTTTATTTATTAATGCATGTTAATTGTGAATTTAACAAAAAAAATATTATTTTATTTTAAACACTTAATTAAAATGTAGACCATAAAACAATAAATAAATAAAAAATTAGTTGAAAGAAATAAAATACATAAATACATTTGAAAAAGTACACACAAAAAATAATGCAAGAGAACAACAGCTTTTTAAATCTATTGGACTCGACTGTATCCTCTTGTCCTCAGTCATCCCCGGATCTTGCAGGATTTCATTGTTCCTTTAGCTGAAGATGATCGGCCTTACGTTTATTTGCAAAAGAAAAATGAGCACAGTGAATATTGGCATGTTAATTGTGAGTAAAAAAAAGTATATTTTCTTTTACACACACTTAATTGAAATATGAACCACAAAATAACAATGACAAAAGTTAAATATTATTTAGAAATCAATACAGTATTGCTGAATATCCATACAGTATCGTTATGGAAACATTATTGCGATTCGTCGGAAAATAGAAATGTTCTCACTTCCCTAGACTTCCCTAAATCAATTAAATAATCAGTATTGATGATTAAATAATGTGTGTTTTTTGTGTTGCAGCGCCACCAGCCCCCTCTCTCTTCACCAAAGTGGTGAACAGCTCTGTCATTCAGGTGAAGTGGGAGGTGTCGTCCAAGTCGGGTCAACACCAAGGCTACAGACTCTACTACAGAAGAGCCCACTCCCCGCAATTCACCGGCCCACTCACCTTCCCCCGCAACGTCACGCAGCACACCATCTATGATCTGGGTACAGCAGTCACTTCATACTCCTCCAATATTTACATATCAGTGAAGAAGATATTTTCATCATTTTGCTCTTGTTGCGGTCCTCAGATTCCTCACTGGTCTACGAAATCAAACTGCTGACTTTCAACCAACATGGAGACGGAAATGCCACCATGCGATTCGTGTCACTTCGGGAGGTGTTGGAGAAATCTGGTGAGCGTCAAACAGTTCCTGAGACACATTGAAGATGTTTCTTAATGAATCATCTGGCCACTGATCTAAATGCAGAGCTACTTAAGATAACTGCATCTTACCTTGAGAATTTACTCAGGAGTTCTACGATTACATTTCTTCAGGGGCTACATTTTATACAGTGCCTGTTATGAGGGGCCATCGAAAAATAAAGGGGAGAAAAGTATAAAATCAAATATAAAAAATCAAGCTAAATATGCTACAATTTGGATTTTATTGTCTTTTATATATAACTTTTTTTAACCTCAATTGTTGTTTCCCAAATATTATTTTTATATTCACTTTACTTTACACTTTATTTCAGGGGTCATAAATGCTCAAAAAAACGTTGGACCAAAGTCCTAAAACGTGAACCCTTCAGTCATATTTTGAGAGTAGTAAGGATAATAAAAAAAATAATACAACATTTTATTGTAAGTTCTACTTGATCTTTGACTTCAGGAGTCAAAGGGGCCCCCGTCCGCACTATGGCCTGGTGAAGAGGAACAAGTCAAACCTAGTGGAATGTTTAAAATTAGAAATACAATTTCTGAGGTTCAAATAATAATATTTCGATTGTTAAAATCCTGGAAGTCTTACTCTTCATTCTCGTTTCTGACCAGTACTGGACGCCTCCTGCAACTGTGTGAGAGACGAACAGAGCAAAACATCCACCACCGGAATCATAATCGGGATTCACATCGGGGTCACCTGCATCATCTTCTGCGTTCTCTTCCTGGTCTTCAGCTACCGCGGCAGGTGTGTTCAAAGAAACCGTGGTGCTGCTCGCACACAGGATGAGACCCTCATGGACGAACGTGTGCGTGTGATCCGCAGGTTAATGATGTGTAAGAAGATGCAGGCCAGTCCGCAGGGAGGTCACAGTGCGGTGTTGGAGTCTTCCTCTTCTTCTCTCGGACCTCCGGGGCTGACCAGGTCGGGAAGGAGAGACGTAGAGGTCAACGGCATCACGGCGAGAAAGAAGGTACTCAATATTCATGAATGCGTCCACTCTATCATGCAGTCAGTTAGCAGCATTTCAGTTTAGTCATGCACAGAAGCAACTTCCAAGTTATTATTTTTCAATAATAACTTGTTATTATAGATTTGTTTTTTTAAGTATTTTATTTTTTTCACGCTTTTTCTTAGATAAGTTGCATTTTCAATTTGTGGTAGTTTTGAACATGATTATGTTGTCTCTGGATCAAGGTGACTCAAATGCCCGAAAAAAATGTGTTTAAGGTATCCCTTGTGGTGTCACTAGGTCAAGGTAAACAACCTCCCCGGCTTCTACAAATAATATGCAGTGGTGGAGGTTGTTAACCTTGGCCCTGAGATAACACAAGGGATACCTCAAACACATTTGTTTTCGTGTTTAATGTTTAAATAAATAAAAAAGACAAAATCAATTCAACTAGACTGTCAACTTTATAACATGTTAATAACTATAACTTAACCAATAAACAGAATAAGGTGATATATTGAAACTATGGATATATAAAATGACATGTTATTACTCCTGGATAATGTTATAAGGTTTTCTTTCTTTGCAACAGCTTAGTCTTGGGGTTTCTTGAAAAAAAAAATGAACTAATCAGTATTAAGTATTAGTATTTTTAGACATTTTCTAACCAACAACCCTTGACAAATACATTTTTTTCTTTCTTTGGCTCACTCCCTCTCATTGAACTCATCACCATGACTTTAGACATGTTTTATTGAGGCATTAGCATTTTTTAGCCATTAGTCTAAAGAAGTGATACTGTATAGATGTGAGTAAAAAACATTTGAAGCACTATAAGGGGAGTCACAGCTACTAAAAAAAGAATGTTGTGAAGACTGGGACACAAAGTGTGACTTGCCATGTGTCTATATAACATTTTTTACCTTTGTTTCTCTTGATTTCCTGCAGTCTGACTCAACCCTCGTCTCCTCGCTGCTCAACAACACCCAACTCTCAACGATACCACTGGACGAGTTCAGTGTCGAGCGAGAATCTGAATCGCAGTTCCAGCAGCCTCCCACAGCGGGCGCTGGTCACCAGGATCAAGGCTAAACTCATGTCTGTAGAGGTTTCAAAGCGACGCTCGCTGCAGTGTCCTCGCTGACTCTACTTCTCACTCAGGTTGACAAATGTTTCATTTCGATGTTTGTTTTTTACTTTCGTGCAAAGATTTGAAGTGAAGTTAAAGCGTTCTGGAGATCCTAGAACGGCTGCTCGGAGCTCGCCTCTGACAGATGGCTGTTAAAAGCTATTTTCACTTTCACTCTTCGGTCTTTCGTTAAGGCGGGCGACACACAGCCTCCAGTGGGTCATTGTTGTACAAGAGTAATGACATTTTAAGTTTAAATATATATCAGAAATATATATGCATATATATCTTTATCATCTATTTGTCAGGGTGGTTCTAAGTTATTGGTCTTATTACTACTTTTTCCGTGGACGTCAACGACTCCTGCTGCCTGCTCTCATGTACCAATGATTCCACGACCTCAGCCTTCTTCCAGGGATTTGATATATATTCTCTCTCAGGACTTTGTTTCAAGGATATCAACATTTTTATCTTTTTTGGGCCTTCGTACAGACTCTAGGCTTGGCTTTGTGAACCTTATGATTCGACAAAAACCTACCTCAGCCGGAATGAATGTGTTTTTACGGGAAGCATTTAAGGACTTGACCTTCCCTTGTGTTCACAATTACACACAAGAGGGACTGACTGGCCCGGGATTTTACAAGCTCAGGTGCCACGCTACCTCAGATGTCAAGAATCTCCGCTCCTGCCTGTCAAAACAAGAAAAACGAGTATCCAACATAAAGCACTTCCAAAATGCTGAAGCTATTGTTCTACCTCAAGATAACAATGTTGTTGTTGTTGTTGTTTGTCTGTTTATTGCATTATGAAACCCGTTCATCTCTGGCAAGCCTCGTCGACCGTTGTGTTGATGAACTTTTGTCTAGACCGATGAATCTGTTGTATGCGTTTCCGTGTGCGTGGACGATGTATGAATTGCTGTATCATTGCTTTTGATTTCTTTCAGATTTGTCTTCACTCGAAATGTTCTATATATTTTTGCAAAAAGATTGGTGCTCTGAAAAAATAACTTACTCAACGAGGTGCACTGCTTTGCTAATGGACATTTTCTAAATGTTAAATGCAGAAACTGACACTTCATTGTCTAGATTAGCGCTATGCTAAAAAACTAGCTCAGTATTTCAAAACTGTAAATATCAAAATGATCAACTATAATTTAACAGTTTGAAGATGTTTAATGTAGTTCTGCATTTTTTGCCATCAACTCTAGATTTTATTGCGATTAGAAAAAATGAGAAATTTGTGATTAACTAGAGCACACTGGTCATAATGGCCATCCATACCGTGTTTTTAGTGTGTGCTGTTTATTGTTCTATAGGCATCTCAACATTTCCTGCTAAAAAAGAGAAAGCATTACCTTAGATTCTTGTCATTTAAAGAAAGTATACATTCTTGCTTCTTTAAGATAATGAGTGTTTCTTAAGATCAGCGATCAATAACATACAGGGATCCCTCAAGGCATTGATTGTAGCCCCGAGCATTTTTAAAAATGGATTTAACCATCTTTAAATTAATCTTACCTTGTTGAATCTTTGGTGATTATAGTTCAGAATCGATGTTGTCACAAACTGATAATAGTATCTTGCGGATTAGTTAAAAGTTGGATTTCTACAACTATTATTTTCAAAAGCCTGAAAAAGAAATAAATACATTTTTTTAAAGTAACTTTATCGAAGTAAGAAAGGACAGATCAACTGTAATCTAAAGAGACAAGCTTACCTTAAACCAGAAGGGATATTCCATCACTGTGGTGATTCTACAATAACGGCTGCAGTAACACAAATAACTAAAGGAAGACATTTTTAGAACATTATAGTTTCATATGTCGTCTTATGAAGTATTTGTGTGACTGAGTTTCAGTTCCTCTACTGTGGGTCGACAACTCCGGAAAGAGCCCAACTCTTCAATTTGACCTAATGTCACTTTTAAAATCTGTTCTTCAACACTTAAATAAATGTTTAGTGAGTGTCTACCGGTCCAATGGCTATAGGCAAGTTAAGTAGGACTTGTGGTTGAAGCCAAAATGCAGAACTACTTCAAAAAGCAGCAGTGTACCTCGAACCTCTACAGATGTGAATTTGTGGTGCTGTTCGTTTCTCAACCCAGCGACTGTTTAAAACATGATATTAATGAACGTACCTCTCGTCGGTATTTCTCCTCCTGTCAGCAGCAACTTAAGCTAACTACTACTGCTAATATGAGCGCTGGCCGCGGACAGTCGGAGGATCGAGAGCGATGGATGGTTCGTAGAGTACGATTCCGTTTCTCCACCGCTCTCTGTCCAGTCAGCACACACCGATGCATTACTGTCACCTACCTCGACACACTTCTAGGGTCTCTCTCTCTCTCAGGTTCACATGAAGGAAACATCCCAGGTTTAACAAACATAGAAATGTAAATATAATTATTGTAAACTTTTGCTGGACAGCGACCAAAAAACAAACAAACCGACAAATTGGAGGGAGATTTCCGAACCTTTTTTTCTTGTGCACTAACAGTTCCCGTTGTCACAGCTAGATTCTAGTCAATGGTTATTTTGTTCATCTCACTAACCTCTTTGTCGCTGGTGTTTCTACTTGAAATCTGTGGAACGTTTACATGTGAATAAAGTCAACTTAGATCAGTCAAGTGAACACAACTTGCAACTCCAACGTGCATGATATTCTCATTTGTGTGTTTTTGTCTCATCCTCGATTGATGTGTTGAGTCGACTGTTTTTCAGTGTTGATGTCCTTCTCACGGTATTTTAAATGAGGTATGAACACAGTCCGGGGTACCACCATAGATCATGTATTTTACACTCGACAGAAACCATGTTTATTTGTAAATACAGCCTCTAAATGTGGAAACACTTGGTAATGTAGTCGTAACATTAGTAAACCCTAATTGATCTCTATAGTTGAAACTTCTTACCTCAGATTAGTATCTCAAGCACAACTTCATTGCCTTTATTAAAGACTTATTTTTCCACTTTATAAAAATATAATATCTGCATTGTATTAAACTAACTAATTAAGGAAGAGCTGAGAAATGTTAAAGCCCCAATCCGTAGTATTTAAAACAATGTTTTTGGCTCCTTGTGTATAACGAGAGTATTGCAACGTAAAATTCGTAATTTTTCTATTTTATCAGCCTGTTCATTTGTTTACAAAATAAGAAAAAATCATTGTTCTTTCAGTTTCATTAATCTACCTGTTAAGTTGCAGTATTCTCTCAGAACTTATGTGAAAATACTGTTTCTTATCAACTCCTGTAAAGCAGTTTGTGGGTCATGTAACTCTGAGACTACGTAGTGAAGAAAAATGTTGAAGTAATAGAGATAGTTATAGAAAGTTCTACTAGGTTAGTCAAAATTAGACCAATAATTAACGAAAATGTGTAAAAAAGAAAATAGTACTATTGTCAAAATGTGACATGTTGTTGCTTTAATTTAATGATGACATGGTCAACTGTTCTACCCCAGAGTGCTGATAGTACTGTAGTACTGCTAGAAAATGTTATTGAATGTTTTCAACGTCCACATACAAATGTAAAATTGAACGACCAAAACCAAGTCTTGCTTTTGTAATTTCCAAAATTGTGGTGTCTAGAGTTACTGACGGTCACAGATGTTAAAATCTGAACTTAGCTAGAAGTGTAGAGCAGTTCCTCATTTAATATCACAGATTTTTAGCCACATATTCCCCTTAAATCGGTCGCTGTTAGTCCTACGATCTGGTGGTAATTTCAAGTTTTAAAGAACATACTAGCTTCACGATCACTCGAATGCAACATCTGAGCTACATATTAATGTATGTGATGTGTTTTATCTTCATTTTCTATAGAGGGCAACTTCATAGAAATACGTCATTTTCTCTGCATTTATTTCATGCAGGAAATCACCTACATGGATGTGACAGCTTTTGATGTCACGCTGTTTTCTAATGTGGTGAATTATGTTTACTTAAATAGACTCGTTGGTTCAGGTGTAACGGTGATGTACTTTAAAAAGAGCTGTATTTGTGGCTTGAAGGGTTAATGGGTAAAAGTTTATAAACTTCAATGTTTCTCAGTCTGTAATAAGCTCTTCATCTACAAACTCTTCTTTGCTACCTATTTAAACTGCCATCATTGTCTCTCGCTTGGACTTGACTCTGCTCTCGCTTGTTTAACTCTGTGTCCATTCCAGTGAGTTTTGAATACACAGTCACTTACAGTCTTACAGTTCCTCAGATGATACACAATCATACAATTATATATATTATGTATCTTCAACTGAATGTACTTTAGACTCATGAGATCCAACTTTGTCATTTTCTCTTCGCCTTGAGTTTCTTTTCAAAAATACTAGTCGTCGGTTTTTTGATGCAACTTCTAAAATGAAAAAAAAAGTGTTTTGTAGGTAACGAAACATTCAGATAAATTGAATATTGAAGTAGTTCTATCCAATTTCTAATTTTTGATGGTCCAGTCTGCATAATCTAATTTGTTGTCCGGTTTTGTTTAAAACAATTAGCGACCATATACATTTGGTTTATTATGGAGCCATCCCAAAAAATTTAAAGACAAATGTTTTTATCCCAAGATTTTTTATTAGATTGTGACACTATTTGGAGTCTCATATATAAGATGTCAAGTTGAACTATTAAACAGAAAAACTAGCTTGTACTGAGTGACTATTAGCTTTTTAGTTTTAAGGCTAAGCTTAAAGGAAATGGAGAAAAATAAGTTGAAAATTAATCGTTGGATCGCTTCAGACCTTGGCTCCTGCAACAGTAAGGCTGTCGTCCATCTATGACGTGACCAGGAATTGCCATTCATGTAAGAATTTACATTTTAAATGTGAATGATAATAAAAGTATTATTATAGTATCAATCATGTTGCGATAAATAAAAGTATTGGATCAAAAACATTGAATTATTATTTGCTAATTCTACATGCAACTTTCAAATAAATATCCATGTATTTTCTTAAAAACTACTTAAATATTTAAAATAGAAATGTACAATAACATGAATACAACTATATATATATATATAAAATCAGCCTCTGGTGTCACAAAGTGACCCATGTAGACTTGGTCAAACTTTATTCATAGTACCAATGTATTTTTCCATTAGCCATGCAATACAGAGGCAAATAGGTAAATATTTTGTTCATAAAATAAAAAATTGAAGCCACCAGCCAAGGCCATAAATATTCAGTGCGTGAAGAACCTGCTTCTTCATCTGTTAGTTTGAATTGATTTGATCACTTAGCTGTGCGGAAAATACACATGTGAAAACCTCTGCTTGTAGTTGATATATTTTTAAGATGGTTTCTTCTCAAATAAACACTAAATGAATGTGAAGACAAGGGAACTCACTGGACTGGTTACAGAGGATTTTAACACAGCTCTCAGGTTCAATACATGAATATGAACTCTGTTGTTTATTCCTTGTATATAACATCGTTTTTTCATTATTCCTGTCGACCAATAAGTCCTTCATCTAAACGATGGGGATGTGAGAATCGTTTTGCTTTAACGTTACGAAGACAAAAGGGATTTCTTGATTCATTTATTATAAACATAAACAAAGTTGTAGCTGTTTATGGTCCACGGCTCGGTCTCTGGGGACCGCCTCTCTTTATGATGTGTTATTGATCACAGTTGCTCCAAACCTCCGTCCAATATGATTGTAAATTGATCACTTTTCCGATGCATTTATCTCAATGCTCTTCTGCTCCGTGACTCCATTTTGAATTATGCTGATTCCAACGATCTTTCTCGGGTGATTCATTCTCCTGTCAATTGTTGATTTTCATGTAACTGTGCGCTAATGTTGGAAACTTTCTTTACCCGCCACGAGCAAGAAGGATGAGGCAAATGTATTCAAGGTTTGTAGGCAGAGAAAACTGCAGTAGATCTGCATGAGGAATGAAACGCTAACTTGTAATTCTAGCAGAAATGGGAAATATTAGTTGCTCATTGATGGACTTGTGATGGTAACACTGTGATATTTAGCCAAATAACGGCAGGAATAATGTTGTGATCTCTTCTGTGGTGCTATTCCAGTCCTGTCATGTTGTCGATCGAACAGTTTTTTGAAGGTTTGTGCGTGGATGAAAATGAGTCGAGACACGTCCTCTGAAAGGTTCTCCCGCATGCAACCATTCTCATCTTGCTCCATCCATCGGAGAGAGGTCCTGTCAGTCCTGATAAAATGACAAGTTTTCTTTATTGACTTAGAACGTCCGATCACTGAGATTTGGTCATTGAACCTAAAGATCAGGTGTGATCAACTCCATGTGACCACAATTGAATATAAGTTGCATGATAATCTCATGATGCCTACGAGTGCCATTGTTATTACAATTAAACTCTTCACTAAAAATTGTCACTTTCTAACTATTTAATAAAAGGAAAACCTGTTTTTCTGTTTGAAAAGGCCCTTAAAGAAATGTACACAATGAATTTATGTATTTTGTCAGATAAATTATATTTGATTCAATGTTTTGGACAATTGGAATCAATTGGTTTCAGTTGAATGTTTCAGTAGTTAAACGTTAACGATGAAGGCATTGATGTGGAAAATCTAAATTAAAAAATATTTCCTAATAATTTTGTAATTTAGCAATAAAATGTTCAACAATATTGGGGTCCTCAAGTCAGAAGTGGTTGAGGAGGACCAGTGAAATTTTGTAGCATTAGCAGTAACACGAGGCACACAATTCTGCAGATATAATGTATCTGAAAGTTCCAGCTACATGTCATGATGGCAAATTAATTTGGAAGTTCCTCCTCATATCATACCTGCGTACATGTGTGTGTGTGTGTGTGTCAAACATTTCTCAAGACAATTCCACATGAGCTAAATATGCTAAAAGTGACAGGGATATTTTGTTTCTAAATCCAAGGATGTGATTGTAACATTGTATACATATCCACATATACTGTGTACCGTATGTGTGTATGTATATGTGTAAAAAGGCAACATAGACCATGTAAAGTGGTCTTGTATTGTTTAAGGGTTTATTGTGAAATGCTGAAAACGGTGAAAATAAACTAGTTCTAGTAACAACGACGTCAGTCTTCATTCTGTTGAGGCGCTCTGCAGTTATTTCCAGCTCTGTTGTGTTTGTTTCCTCAAGTCCTTTGAGATGGAACGGATCAATCGGGCCAGTTTCTCTGCTGCATGCAAGCATCCATCCTTCTGCCGCCTGTGCGCCGCCCAGACCACGAGTATTGAGCCCAGAGATCCAGGTCGATGAGGCTGGTGCCAGACTTTCCATCCTGATGTGTGGCTGAACTTGAAGAGAAAGACTAAGATCAATTTCAAACCCCCCTTTTCATTATTATAGGGGAACTGAAGTCGTGTTCATTAGAAACATTTGATAGGTACATGACATGTTTGGATAAAATGGAGGTGAGTGATCACGAGAATCAGGCGCCACATTTGCTAATTATAATTATTTACAAATCATCCTCACACGAATACCTCACACTAGTGATGGTCTGAAGAAGCTTCATGAAGCATTATATTCAGAGTCCACTAGATGGCCGTCCCTGCACTATTTTACTTTAGTTTTGAACAACTCTTATAATAAAACATCACATCATTTTTAAACTGATGGCGCCACCTTCTGACCACTTAACAACATGACACTGCTTCATGAAGCTCCATCAGCCCATCACTACCTCAGACACATTTCCAAATTCTTCACACAGTTTGCAGCCAAATGTCTTTGGCTTATTTTACAAACCAAGGTCAAAACAATTGACTTGAACTCTCAACGGTTCACTCTATGGCTTCAGAAAATGCATTTTGAATTGTTTAATTGTCAATAGAACAGCTGATTAAAGATTATTCAAATTGCTTAACTTATATAAGTAGTTTTCTTTTTTACTGTATTACTTGCATCCTACTAGGCCTACTTTATTTATTCTTTCTTTAGTGATGGGTTGATGAAGATGGATATTTGATGCTGTATCATGAGACCATGTCTAACCTTTGAAGGGCCACTAGATGGTGCTCTCTACTTAATAATCTACTAACTCAATGAAACCTGTGAGGTTTGGACTAGAGCTGGACCCAAGTGCAGATGCGAACAACCAAACAACAGACACAAACAGAAATAATCAAAAAGGGTTTAATGACAATAGTTCATAAAAAAATAAAAATAAAAAAACAGAAACAAAGTTCAAGTGTCCATATCACAATCCAAGGGAAAACCAAACGGGCTGCGGCTGCGGACTGAAAAAACAAGAGAGCGGTGATTAGAAAAAAAAAACACACACTGAATAAAAACGACAAAAAGTGGGCTCAGGCACAAGGAGGACAAAAATACTAAGAACGAGAAAAAATGTAATCCACAAAGAGAGACTAGAAAACGTACAAACCATGGAGTGACAATTATAAACTGGCGCCTGTTGCTGCAGGAGAGGTGGCTTTAAGATCTGATGAGCTTGATCTGCTTTGAGCAACAGGCGTTGTGGAACTCAGGAAACAAAGAATAAGCAAAACAAGTTTCAAAATAAAATCATGAGACAAGACTCGACAAAACCTGGGATATCTTTTTTACTAAGAGTCCCATCTTGTGGCCTTTCAAACTTTTAAATAAACTGAGAAAAAAAAACTGTGTCATGATACAGCATCATGAGGCCTCATCAACCTATTTTTTATTTTTTTTATTTTGAAAACTACTGTAGGTGTTTGGTCAACGATGTGAGCGTTTGAGAATGAAATTAGCTGGTTTGTCAGTTGTGTGTTAATGTGTTAAAAGTTTTCAAAATGTGTCAGAATTATAGGTCACATTGTTTAAACGATTGTAAAAAATACTGTACTAGTAGAGTCAGTACTTCAGTCATGGTTGCATGTGAGGGACCTGCATGTTGGATATGTGGACACTGAGAAACTTTTCTTCACGTGCAACTGTTTACAACGTAAGTTAGACATTATTTTTATGGTTTCAATCAAATGAAATAGTCTTAAAATCGAGGCTTCATAAGACATTTCAACTCTCACACCAGACGCTTCCAGAGAAACTCAATTCTGTGTGACGTCAAAATAAAAGTTTGAGGTTATATTCACACTCTGGGATGTTTTCTAAGAAACAGCGCGAGCAGATTGTGTTTCCCATAAGTACACACACACACAAATGTCACAGGCCAGACTGACCATGTAAAGTAGTGAAACTCTATCCAGGTCTGGATCACCTTAAACAGGCCCCTGCTCCTGCTGACCCCCGCTGCATTGGGAGGAAGTTTAGAAGGGGGACCTCTGTTTCCCAGAGAGAACCCAAAGGAGGAGAGAAGGGGGGGTGCAGCTGTCTTATGGCTTCTCACTCGGCACGCTGTTTAGTGGCTCAAAGGGAGCAGCCCCAAAAAAGGGAGAGGGGGGCAGAGGGGGGTCACAGGTCAAAGCAGCCAACTTTCATACCGACTTACCTCTGATGTTCCCTCTTCTTTTTTTAGTGCTTCCAGACTTCCCAGCCGTAACACACTTCCCAGGTGACATCCCTCCTTTAAGGTCGCAAATAATCAACACTGTCCTGTCAGCTCCCGTTTGTCTTTCTAATGTCCGTGCGAAGGAGAGGAGTCCCCCGTCTGATTTATGCCTCGTCCTGTCACTGTGTCAGAAGTTCAGATGTGAGCTTTATTTCAGCCGGAATTACACGGTCGCTTCCATCGCTGGGGTTTTGAGACTTTTTTATGGCTCTGCACCGTCACTGTGTCTCTTTGAACTTGAAAAGAGATCGGCGAGAAAAACGACAAATGAGAAAATCACCGACGACCTTTGGAGCTTCGTCCAATCATCTGAAGATTACGGCACAATAAAGCGAGGAATGCTCCTGCACACGAAGAAGCTCGTATCTGATACCTGCCCGTGGCTCCAGCCCGAGATGAAGTGTCATATGTTGCAGGGTGACGGATAGAGAATGTGGGCATTAACATGCGAAGGCCACCGGAGACGTGGCACTGAAAGCATTAATGGAGTGACTGCTTCTTCGAAAAAGGAGGGCTGATGTGATTGCAATGTGAGCCGAGGGAATCGTTCCGCACTGGCCGACTTCACCCGCTATACAGACGCCCTCCAAATACGTTCATATGTTTTCAGAGATACATTTCACCGGCGGTTACGTGCAGAGCTATATACGCCACCATCACTGTGTCACCTCCTCCGCCCCTTTATTCCACATTGCTAATTTTTATTTCCTTTATCTTGAGTGACTACCCACCGGTTAACACGTACAGCTCCCTCAAGACAGGAAACAACAGGGGGAACGTGGGGGAGGGGGAGCGATATTGCATCCCCATGTGCACGGTGGCAGCGATGTGTGAAACAGGACAAAGAAATGAAGAAGAAATAAGGAGGGAGGATGGGGTGACGGAGGTGGGGTGGAGATGCTGGCTTAGCTTCCGCTCGGAAAATCTTGTTTATTGAAATGTCAAACTGAGGATGTGGTGATGGAGAATTTATTACATGTGGTTCAATTATATATGGTGTTTAACCTGTGCTAATAACCCTCAAGGATCTTATTTATTTGTATGGTGTATTACCTCACCTGTATATACTTAGGTTTTAGCTCATATATTCAATTTGTGTATTGATCAGTGTGGATTTTCCCCTAATAATGCATGAATTATCAGATCCTTTTTTGACATGTTTTGTGTGTTTCAAGGGCTGTTGTTACTCTTTAGCAAAGGTGGAAATTATAAAAAATGTACTCATGGTAGTTGTATTCTTGTACTTTCCAAAAATACTTGTTAAAAACGAAAGTTTTGCTTTTACTATGTGTGTGTATTTTTTTTTTAAAGCATCATTTTATTTAGACTTTTTGATGGTTACAAAACATTCAGGTAGAAATTTCCATCGGACATACGCAACTGAAAACAAAGCACTGAACTTTGCAATAAGTACACTTAGCACACCCATTCATACCTTGTGTTGTCCTTAAATAAGTACCTCCAATATGTGAAATATAATATGTGTGTAAATCTTTCTTGGTGTTATATTCCAAAAAATGGGGCAAAATGATTTCAAAAAACTTCTTTTTGTCCTTCATATGTAAACGTATGAACCAATACTGGGTCCAATGGTTTTCTTCTATGTCAGTAAAATACATTTCTCGACTTGAAGTCAAAGATTGATAAATACAATTTTACTCCTTGTGTAGTTGTTGTTTTGCGGATACATAGCTTATACAAAATAAAGCGTCAAATTTAGTTCTAATATTCAACATTTTCCACATTAGAGAGAGACTACATCACTGCAAATACTTATATATTAATACTGCTTTGTGTTTTGCTGCATTTTTAAGTCAAATCTTGATTTAATAAAAAAAAAAGAACTTTCATCATAAAAGAAAAATAAAAAATAAATAAACGATGGACAGCTGTTTACAGGTTTTTACAAACCCTCATATTATTGTCTTTAAATAAAGGTTGTTTCTATCATACGTATCTCTCTTTTCAGTGTTTAAGATAATATAGGACATATCATATACAGTACCTGTATATAGTGTCACCAAGAAAGTTAGAAAGATTTAATACATTTAGGACAATGACTATGTGTAGACATTGCAGTATGGGTGGAATGGGAGTCCTTTTCTAGTCCTTTTCTCTTCTTTACACTCAGATGAAAAATACTTTTTAAATATATTATTTTTAAATAATTTTCGCTTCTTTTTATATTACGGCAATCCATGAAATTGGACCATGAAATAAAGTACTTTCTCCAAAAATGCTATCATTGATTCCTGCCTCCAACAGACTCGCAAAAGCTTGCGTTCCTTATTATTTCGATAGAAAAGTTGCGGTTTTGTTTCGCGATCATGATAAGAACACGAACCTCCCTCCCTACCATGCCCAGGCTGCGCTCTTCTTCTACCATCTATCACTTCCTTCACACTGCCATCTGGAGGCACAACGTCTTGTATTAATTACACCCCGGGGTGAGGTTTCCCCTCCAGCGACGGCCTGTGGGGACTTTAAATTGAATGGAAAAATGTAGCCGATGAAATCCACAAGTGTTCATAAGGGGACTATTTATTTATTAATCAATACTATCGAGAGATATGGAACATTTTAGAGATTTGTGAATCCAGAAAAACACTAAATTATACCACATGTCACCCTTTATTACAGTCTTAACACTTCTTAAAATGTACTCCAATACAATAACCTGTTTAGTCTTTTTGCTTAATGACTCACAAAAAACAATGCAGTGCCCCATTGGCGGAGTTTATTATTATTTTAAAGAGAATGTTAGCGTTTTACCAAAGTGGTCAGCAATGAAGTTGGTTTTTATTAGGGTCTACCGGACCAATACTTGGGGACAATACAATAAGGAACAACAAATCAGAGTTTTGTCATACATGGTTCGAAATTTACAAATTGTTTTATTAGGAAAGTTGGTCCTTATGTAAGAAGGGTTGTTGAGTAAATGGAAGAAAATAATTTGACTTGTGAACTTTTGTAATTCTATTTTCCTGTAAAGTCAAAATAGAATAGAAGAGGATTCTTTTTTATTATTTTATTTTCCGCCACTTAATCAGCGGTCTATCCCAGCTTGTTAGGGCGAGAGGCAAAGGAAACCGGAAACACAAGGAGAACACAGAAGAATACACAGAAAGTACACAGGTTGCCTTACGCTGGATGTCAACCTGCCCAATTATTTTTCAATTCCTCTTAAATATACCCTTTTTAAGTAACTTTTCTACAGTCAGTCCACGATGTGTCTTAAAGAGAAAAGCATCACGATAAGCATGTAATTGCATGTCTTGTTTAATTTGTCGTCTGTTAACTAATTCCAGTTAATTAGCATTTTAAACTGTTTTTCTAATAGTGCACAGCATGCCGGTGTTCAAGCGGGAAATCCAGGAATTCTTAATACATATTTAATGTGTGTTTAGTCATCAATCAACTCATTCAAATCCATTAGAAAATGTGTCGCTCAAGTTATTATGGTAAATAAAACAATAAATGCAGTGAAGTATGAGTTCTATATTTGACTGTCAGAAACCAGGGGATGATCTTATCCTGCTATTTTCTCCTCCTCATGTGTCTCCCGTGTTATGACGTTTGTCTACATCACTGCCTTGATTGTCAGATTAAACCCTTCATCCAACAACAGTAACTGATGGTTACACACTTTCACCTGAGACAGGTTCTTATCAAGAGTCCCTCAAGGCAGGAAAATCCTCCGGAGGAGAGTCAACCAGTGTAGGTCATGATTTTCCTGTGACATAGCAAGAGAGAAAAAAAAAAATGTTGATCCATTTGTGGATAAAAGTGATGCATTTTAAAGCAGTGGTCCCCAACTCCCGGTCCAAGGACTGGTACTGGTCCATGACAATTTTGTTACCGGGCCACTCAAAAGAAAAAAAAATGTTTTAAATTAAATTACTGCCTAAAAGGTGTTTTTTTTTAGAAAAAGAAAACAGATTTTCTCTGAAATAACATTAGCATGCAACCTTTTGGCTAGTGAAAATTAGTAAATCACAAACTAGAAAACAGTATTTGAAGACCACATGAGTCTTGACAAAGTCGTTACTTCTTTTTTTTTAAACCAAAATATGTCCAAACATCAGCTTTAATAGCTGCTGGAGTTGAGAGTATCCCCTCGTCCTCAGTCATCCTGGGGTCAGTTTTCCCTTAGCTGCGGAGGACCTAACGACTGCTGACAGCTAGAGGCCGAAAGTGAAATGGCAACACCTAAATGAACAAATGCTGTGTATATTTGCATGTTAATTGGGGACTTAAAGAAAAATTTAATTATTTTATTTAACTCACTTAATTAAAATGTAAACCATACAACAAGTATGAAAAAATATATATATATATATATATATATATATGAGTTGAAAGGCAAACTAAATACATTTGAAAAAGTACACACAAGAAATAATAATAATAATACAATAATGTTAAGAATCAATACAGTATCGGTAAATTAAAAAAAAAAATCATATAAAATAGGTGTATGTTGTTACTGTAGGCAGGATACGAAGAGCTCCATGCTTGTTGAGCCGTAGAGTTCTTGAAAATAAACCACAGAACAAACTCCTATTATTATTAATAGAGTCTGACACATCAAAATACTAATAAAACAAATGTCCATCTTGCTTGCATCTCATTTCCACCTGTTGTTGTCGAGGCGTATTTGAAATGAGAGTTTAAATGAATGCCGAGAATGATGTCGAAGCAGCATGGCGGAGAGTAATGAAGAACAAATAAATCAAGTCACATGTAAATGTCTCGCACTGAGGCTCTCCGCTGCTGGTGAAGCGACAGGTTAATGAGTTCACTTGGTCTCGACTCACAAACCAAGTATTCCTTCTGATGGAAGACACACATGTAGGTAGAGGTTGTTGTTTTATTTTCTTCTCTTTTTCTGAAACAGAAACAGGGAAATACGTTTTTGATAATAGGTCATCATAAACAAAACACATAATAAATGATATGTTGATGTCAATAATAGAAGTGCTTGGAAGTGAGAAAAGAGGAGGTAATATGTTTGTGTACATTCCAATATGTTTAGTAAAAACATTTTTAATAAAAAATGCATACCATTTTAATACATTTTTAATGTATTTTATATATTACATACCAAGTTATGGAGATTTCATAAATGCAAGCACTATTTTTTTCTCCATGTCTTATTTGTTTATCCAAATATTCTTTCTTCAGTCTGACCTGAACTTAATACATCTTTTCAAATTTTTTTCAAATACTTATTTTGGCTACTGTGCTCAGGTTACCAGTGTTTAGATCTGGTTCATACCTGTGATCATTTTATACCACTTTAATCTTGTAATAAAGCATTTTTACTATAATCCCCTAATAAAGATTTTTGTACGGTTTTAATCTCGTAGTTATTTGTTTTGTACGACTTTAAACTAGAAGTACTTACATACTACTTCAATCTCATGATTTATTATTTTTTTTACAACTTTTGTCTTGTAGTATTTTCAAACTATTAAAACATCTTTAAAAAAAAAAAGTATTTGGTATGAATCTTTTTTAATCTCATAGTACTTTTGTACAATTTAAATCTTGTAGTATATTTGTAGGATTTTAATCTCGTAATAAAACATTTTTGTACGATTTATCTCGTAGTATATTTGTATGATTCTAATGGATTAATAAAACATTTTTGTACGACTAATTTCGTAGTATATTTGTGCGATTTTAATCTCATAATATATTTGTACCATTTTAATCTCGTAATAAAATATTTTTGTACGACGTTAATCTCATAGTATTTCTGTAGAACTTTAATCTTGTAATAAAATAAAATAGAAATTCTTTGTGTGGCCCTAACACTCCATCGTACTTCAGTCTCACAACACAAGTATGAGGGGAAATCCAACTGAACTTCCTTGACTCACTGCTTGATATACTTTCACATAAATGCCGACCTTGCAGTTTACCAGTGGCATTGAATGGCGGTTTTGATCTGAACACGATGAATCATCTAGATTGAAAACGTTAAGATGGTTAAGGAGCAGACGAGGAACAGAGAAGGTCTGTTTGTGTGCAGTAAAACTGCACTAACAGGGCAACAAACAAAGAGAGAAAGGTCTTATTCTTCAGGAAAGGAAAAGAAGCTGAATCTTTCCAGAGGATCTGACCCTCCTTCTGTGTGTGAGCGACCCTCTCTATTTGCCAGAGCTCTTAATAGTTGTGAGTCCCTCACTTTCACACATCGCTCCCGCAGAGGGACGGCAGATCTGGGCCGTCGACGGGACTGGTTGCTCCGCCGGCGAGGTGAGCCCCTTAAATAAAGGGGCCAAGTGTGGACGAGGTCAGCTTAACAGGTCGTGGGGAAGACTCGCAGATATAGATCCATGTTGACTCAGCTGCCTGCTGGTCACCATTGTGTTTTAGACTTTCAAATGAACTCTGTTGTACAATATAACCTCCTAAACTTGCATTTTTTACTTTTAAATTAACTCTGTTGTACAATATAGCCTCCTAAACTTGCATTTTTTACTTTTAAATTACCTCTGTTTGACAATATAATCTCCTAAACTTGAATGTTTTACTTTTAAATTAACTCTGTTGGACAATATCATCTCTTAAACTTGAATTGTATACATTTAGATGTTCTCTGTTGTACAATATAATCTCCTAAACTTGCATTTTTTACTTTTAAATGACCTCTGTTGTACAATATAATCTCCTAAACTTGTATTTTAGACTTTTAAATGAACTCTGTTGTACAATATCATCTCTTAAACTTGCATTTTATACATTTAAGTTTTCTCTGTTGTTCAATATCATCCCTTAAACTTGAATTTTAAACATTCAAAATGTCTCTGTTGTACAATATAATCTCCTAATCTTGCAATGTGCTTCACGATTCTAAATTTAAATCTGTTCTGAACTGTCACATGTTAACTGTGTGATGGCTTTTCTGGATCCCACGTTTTTTGTTTGAAAGACGTGAACTGTTTTTTATGACTAAATAGTGTCGGTTGCTAAGAAGTCTAGCAAAATAATCGACCAAATCTAATAGATGTGAAGGGAGATCATTGCATTTCGTGTTGCATTATAAAGGAAGCCGCGAGCTCAGCTCGAGCCAGTCATGTGGTATGCCGGGTTCTCGTTCTGGTTTTTAAGTGGACTCGTAAAGACTGAGATTTGGACTCTGAACCGTTTTATGTATTACATTGTATTTTTGTGTGGCTATTAAACTGTCTTCTGTGAACCTCTGCCTGGTAACTTATAATCGCCCGCATCTGGGTCACCTTTGCTAGTTTAATCGTGACGGCAGCTCGTGATTGTATAAACCACTGATGACCAAAGTAAGATGTCAGTGCTGTTGTGTTCAAGTGAATGACATCAGGGTCACACAGCCACATGATAAGTTTCTTATCCACGACAAACCAAAGGTTTGACTTCCACAAGAACAACGAACTCCATGACCACTAAGACACACCAATCGTTGGGCTCTAAAGATTAAACTATATCCCAAATAAACAGATTAGAAAATCTGAACAAAAATGACAACATCATGAAGACAACTCTGGAATATAAAACTATATTTTTTCTTATCGTGGCTCCTACAGACATTGTTTTCGCACAAACCTTTCCTTCTGGGAAGACGCTGTGAAGCTCCTAGACAATCCGACTCAATTCTTCATGAATGAATTGATAAGAACATTTGAATCTTTATAGAAATCACTTTCAAGATGTAACCATGAACCAGACTAAGTGAGGAAAGTGTTCGCTCGTTCTTGCTATCAGGCTCAGACATTTTCACGTATCCCTCGCAGGAAGCATCTAGATTGACAGGCTGTAAAACTGAAAAGGTGGGCCGGCCCGAGGGTCCGCCATAATCCCACATTCTACACCAAGATTGGATCATGCGGATGATTGCATTGCTCTCAAATTGCATCATGGTCCGCGGGACGAGGCATCAGCCTAATGGATGGACCTTCTTCTCCGACGAAGCCATTTCAGAGAGACACGTGAGAAAGCCGAGGATGAGCTCGGGGTGATTGGATGACGTGAGAGGGGTCAGAGATATAGGACATCATAACTGCTGGTTTGTCAAATCTCGTCAACTTCAGAGCGAGGTGAAGGTCATGGCGTCCGCCGCTGACGCCCCCCCCCCTCGCTCCGTCTCCACCAGGCCCTGCTTGTCAATATCCTTCCTTTCTATCGACAGCTCCGTCGATAATCATTACTCTCCGCTGGACGTGCAGTGGGTGGACCCCGCTGGGCCGCTAATCGCATGATCAATAGGTGACCATAAAATACCAGTGAGGCCACCAGAGGGTTCCATCAGCGGGAAAAAGAGGGCAACTCTAACTCAATCACCGAACATAATCCCATTATCAACGACAATGATTCAACACAGACATTTGAAATGTACCTTCAATGTTGTTTCCACTCATGACGCTCTTCACCTGCATGTTGCACGTGGATTTGAAATGTTGATTAAAGAGACTCTACAGAACATCCTGGATTTGTTGAATATGTTTTGGGGTTTTTTAACAAATGAAGATGTTACTGGTGTCCACCCAATGTTTATTTAAAAACACGTGCTTTCACTCGTCAGTCAGAGAGGGGCTACATTGCCTCCTATTGGTGGGACATATGAACTACAGCAACGATTAAAGAGTTGTTCCTGTCAAGCCATGCTGATGTAGAACATGTGTTTACTTATTGATCTGTATTATTATTAATGCATTCATTTCTGTTGTTTTATCCCCATACATTTTTATTTATTCAGTATTTATTAGTTATTTTTAAGCAGGTTTAAAAAAAAAAATAAAAAAAGGTAATATGCGTAATATAACAATATAACATTAACAGTTCATTAATGCCTCCTGGTTGTCAGTAGGTGTGTGTATTTTCTCATTTCTGTTGAATAATTCGAATAGGTCTCAGTATTTATATCATTATTTGCAACAATATTGGATTGTAATTGATTTTCTATTTAAACTACTATTTATTTGTACTTGCCAATATTGAAGAAGTACATTTTTGAATATTAAAAATGTTTCCCATTTTTGAATAACCAGTAGTTAAGTGTGTCATTTCTGTAAGCTCAATAATCATGGCTCTGTTTCTATAAACAAACATTTTTTAATCTCTATGTTACCAAAGTTGTCATCAATACTTTGTGTACCTTACATTTGCTCAGGTGGAAATAGTTTTCAACAAATGGCTGCTTGTGTCTCTGACTGTGGTACTGTGTGTTTTTTTGCATATTGAAGTAAGTGAGGAGAGCATCCCGATCATTAGCCAGTAATTGACTGTCTTACTCAGTATTGCTGACCAGAGTAAACATGCTTCTTGTCAATACAAACAACCCTGCACGCCAGCCAATCTACACACACACACACACACACACTAATATACACACGGTGCATTGGGGACTAGCATGAAGAATCAGGAAACAATCAGTCATCTTCCGGTGTGTATCGCTGCCTGCTCGGCCGTAGAGCAAGGTTGTCGTAGAGAATCTCACGTCCCCGACCCCCTCGTTCATATGTCTTTGTCACAACGTTTTAAAAGCAGCAGCTCCCACCTCCGACACAGTCCACACACGTGGCCCCTGGCTTTGAAGGGATCAGTTCAGATTCATGTGTCCAGAAAGTCTTGCCATGCGATCGATATCAAGGGATTTGTAATCGCTCCCCTTGGAATTAGATTTGCCCCCCCCACTCTACATCCGTCGACTTAACCGCTACCTGTGACCTGTGGATGAAGCCTCGCCATCACCTGACCTGGTGTTGGTATTGATCCGGCGAGTGTTGTGTTTAAGAACAGCAGTGAGAAGCTTCGCATCTGAGTCTAATGATTCAGAAGGATAAGTTTGGCATCAACCCAGCTCTCTGATATGTCCTGGTGTCACTAAAACAAATCTGTCAAGAGATACTAGTCCTCTTGGCTTTGTTATTATTATGTAATACATGTATATTTTATAACTAGAATATAACTAACCTCTGACAAACCTATAACCTATATTTTGATTTTTTTAATATACATTTTTTAAACCAAATTTCCCTATTTACATAATGCAGTAGCTTTTTAGTAATGATGGGTTGATGAGGCCTCATGATGCTGTATCATGATACAGTTTGAAAGGCTACTAGATGGCACTCTAAGTGAAAATGATGTCAGGTTAATTGAATTAGTGGATCAGAGCCACAGATTATAAAGCATAAAGTGCCAACTAGTTGCCTTTCAAAATGATGAGACTGTATGATACAGTAGATACTGTATCATGATGCCTCATCAACTCATCACTACTTTCTTATGATTTAATTATTGTTGACAGCAATGAGGTCAAGTATGATAACCTGTTTCTGGTGTTGTTTATAAATGTCCATAATCAGTTTAGAGTAACTTAAAAGCAGAGGGTTTAGACACATAGAGCTCTGTCGTCATGCAAATCATTATCAAGACAAGTTTGGAAAACAAACATTTCGCCACAAACACAGAGGAACTCAGAGCAATTTCAACCGATGGTGTCAGAAATGGGATATGATGTAATTTACGAGATGTTTGATTAAAATGATAAAAATGCTTATTTGCACTAAAACTGCACTACCTCACTGTAAATTACTTTTAATATCCTATTTTTAATTTCAAGTCTTGTTGATTGTTTATTTGATGTCCTTTCTACTTATAGAAGTTTATTTATTCTTTTTACTTCTGTTTTGCACCGTGGGTCTGAGAGGCCTGCAATTTCATCTGTGCTGTATGGCGTGCATATAGTATATTTGACAAATAAAAACATGAACTTGACATTTGTGGTTGTGTTTAGTCCTGCAAAAGATTTGTGACAAAATAACTTTAGTAAGTAAGTAAGTAAATGTTATTTGTAAAGCGCTTTTCTAGACCAGGGTCACAAATCAATTTAACAATAAAGAGCAATACATAGTTAAAAATACATACAGATATAAAACATTTTAAAGTTCAAGACACATAAGACAAACACAGGAGTCCCAGAAAATCAGGGAAAAGCCTGCACAAATAAAAAGGTCTTAAGATGTTTCTTGAAGGAGTCAGTAGATCCATCAAACACAGAGGGAGAGGAAGATCGTTCCAAAGCTTAGGAGCAACAGCCTGGAAGGATTTCTCTCCTCTGGTCCTGAACCGTGTTCAGGAACCATCAGTAGATTCTGATCCACAGACCTCAGAGCCCCAGCTGGGGTGTAAGGCTGGATCAGATCACTGATGGAAGGAGTAGACTGACCATGAACAGCTCTGAAAGTAAGAAGCAGAATTATAATATTGATTAGAAATGGAAATAAACTGTTACAATAGTAAGTAAGTAAGTAAGTCATTTTTATTTATATAGCGCTTTTCCAGACCAGGGTCACAAAGCGCTTAAACAATCAAAACAATATTCAATAAAGTATATATTTTAAAGGTCAAGATAAAACTGATAGTCTAAACAAGAAGACACAAACACATGGATTATAGGTTCCAGGTCGTGTTGTGACACAATTTTCCTAAGTTTAGAAACTATATCTCTGGTGTCAAGGTCAATGGTTTTGTGTACGTAATGTTATACAACAACCATTATTTTAAATGGTTCTCGAGTCAAACAACGGACCTCAAGTTCTCGGTCTTAAGTCGGTCATTTCATCGAGAGGTCTTGACCCTAAATATGTGCCGCTTGACATTGACTTTCATTAACTTCTGGATGTACACTTGATTTGAATGAGCGTTAGAAAGAGCCTATAATTACTGTGCAGCTTTTATTACACAAAATGTTTTGTTTTTTTTACTTTTGTTGTTTGTGTTCTGGATATTCATGACTACACAACTGTGTTTCTGAAATCATACTGAAGTAATTATATGGATTAATTAAAGGATTCACTAAAAAAAACATCACATTTGTGAATATTTAAACCAAACATTAATTGTATATTTCATGAGATTCGCTGACATGTTCAACAACCCCTCATGTCGAAGAGTGACTTGTATGCAGGATGTGGTTGTTTGTCATCCGTTGAACTGATGATTTAGCCGAGTTGCATAATTAAATGATGAGCGACAAACATCGTAACCGTGCTAGCACGTCAGCGGTGGCTCTGTGATGCATGATGGGATGTGGCGATGTCGAGCTTTTGTGAGCTTTTCTCGCACAAGTGCAAGTGCATTTGAATAATGAGCGAATGAATGTGTTGACTTGTGCTGCAGGAGGAGATTGTCCCTCCCTTCACATCAGCTTGATCACATCGAAGGTCTGCTACCTTTATTCAATTATCATAACTATTGGCTGTAATTTACATACCCTGCCTGAATAATTCATGACGCAGACCATCGGCAGTGCCGCTTATATGGAGATGGCAAAATAGACATTCAGAGCTCCCCTCACGCAATTGGACTTAATTCCGGTCACGTATGACTGCATATGCCAGAGACGGCAGGAACGAAGAGCTTCAGGCATCGCTATTGTAGCCATTAGCTATAATTGTCAACATTAATGTTCTTCAAGTTTTCAAAAAGAACAATTTTAGCGTCTTATGTCTTTTCTAATGTTCAGCTACTTCCTACTACCTTCACCATAACTCAAATTTGACGACTTTCGAATTGTTACACGGATGACTCGATAGTTGTTCCTCCACAGAGCGGAGAGTAGCAACACACCGGTGATGTTACAGCCGAGCTCTTATCGCCGGTGATGCACGCCGATGTTTGCTCCCTGATGTCACATTTGCATCTCAATAGGTGGAGATGCTACATTGAGTTTTTGGGGTTGTGGAGACGCTTGACAGGCTGAGGCTGAACGACGGAGATCTACCTTCCTAAATAGAGACACTAGACAGAAGAAGTCGGTTTGGCAGCTGCGCTTGCATCCGGGGAATCGTCTGCCGGGGCTCGGTGTGAGCTTTCATAATTACAAAGTACTCAATTAGTCATTAAGGCATCACGGTTGGGCAGCGCATCGATTCGCCGGCGTAGCAGGGATGTGTGTGTTTATAATCTGATGAGCTGAATTCAAATGAAGTCCTTATGATACACGGATTTAGTGTGAATGTTAGTTTTAGCCGAATATGGAGTGTCTGAAAAAAACGACTTACATATTCATGTAATTTATCTGAGAACAAGCTTGTACTTTTTAATGCTAATAAAATATAACTAATAGCAACATATATTGTCTTATATCTAATGTATGCATTTTCATTTTCTTTTAGATTCTGTGTTTGTGGTATCCCTTGTGTGGTCTCTGGGTCTAGGTAAACACGTTTATTTTTTTGGCCTCCGGGTCACCTTGACCCTGAGATAACACAAGGGTAAAGGTGTCGTCAGATGTTCATATGCATTGAAAGGATAAATCATTTGTAATTATTTCTGTCGGTTTCTGGTGGAGATTAAAGATGTGCGCGGTCCTTGACAGGATACTGTACGTTCCATACACTCGTCCTAACACTTCCTCTTTTGTAGCATTGATTGTGTTTATTTAAAAAAACAAATGCTCTTTTTGATATCTGTAGAGAATTTTGAATATTTAATAATTACATTACCATGTATTATTGGTTAGGACGACATCTAAACATTGGGGTTTCTGGTCCATTTCTCTTATAACGGTCTGCAGCAACACACCTACCAGCCAGATTGTTTTATATTGTTCAGATGTGTTTGCATATATAATCCTTAATCTTGTCACATCCTCCCAGCCGGTCAAAGCGGCAGGCCGTCAACAATGAGTCTGCTTCCGCTCGAGGTTTCTGCCTTCTAAAAGGAAGTTTTTCCTTGCCATTGCTCACTGTACAGCTCACTGTACAGTGAGCTGTACAGTGTTTTGTTTCTTGCTCCTTGTTGAATTGCTGGGATCTATTTTTCCTTAATCAACTGTAGTCTTATTTCAACTGTATAGTGTCTTGAGATAACTTTGTTATGATAAGACACTTTAAATAAAATTGAATTGAATTGAATTGAAAAACTATAAAGATTACATGTATCTATAGTTTACATACAATATACAATCTCTTACTGTCACTCACAGAAGTACAGTTCGGAGACCTTTTCACACTTTTTTTTTAACCTTTTAGCCCTTTTTTCTTTATTGCTATATTTTTTTCAGCTAATGGTATCTACGAGCGTGGACTGTTATTGACTGTGTACTGTCCTGTGATCGATCGAGCGATCTTTACAGCCTGAAGACATCCTTCTTGTCTTGAGTACTCTTACAGTTTTAGTGTCAAACACATGTCTTATTCATGGCAATGACATCACCCTCACCGTAAGCGTTTGGATGTTGGTTGGTTCATGCGAGGCTTATTTAGAACAACAAAAATGATTGACCGTCTGAAAGACCCAAAACATGGATACAAATCATTGTGAGCTGATTGTATTGGGAAAGGTGTCTATGAAAGGTCATCATGCTGATTACGAAGTCCATTTATATCGTCTCTTATTACACATACATTTCCTCCACTTCTGTCATTTGTAACCTTCATTTACTCAGTAAACACTTATCTTCCAGTGCAGTTTGTAACAACATATTAAGGAGCAATGTGAAAGGAGGCAGATGGAGGCGTGTCCATCAGTTTATTGTGTGCTCAAGGTCTGCTGAAGGTCAAATTGAAGCTGAGCTCCCTTTCTTCTGGCGTCTCCCTCCCCCACTCTAATGTCATTTAGCGTCGCGGCCGACGCTGACGGACCGACTGTCCCCTCACGACTTCCATCAAGTGAACCAGCTGCTGCCGATGAACAGAACGCCACATGGATCAATTCACCTCCTGCCCTTCATCTGAACCACTGCGGCTCCGATCAAAGAAGAGGAGGAGTCGCCTCGTCCTGCCCGTCGCACATCCTCGGATATTTCACCCCAGACCGGTCATTAATCAACGCCCGTGATTGGAGGATTTAATTGCTTTCCTCAGAATACCAAGCAGAAATATTACAGCCTTTTAATGGCATGTCAGGGATATTTTTTCAATGTGTCGCTTTAATGGCGCGTCGGAGACCAATTACAGCGTCAGTGTCGCAGCCCATCATTCACCCACGCCTCCGTCACATTCCCTCGCTCTCCAGGGACGACAGTAAAGTCAGCTCGCAGTGTTGGTTTATGGTCTATCTTTTCCTATCTTGAAACGGTCGGACTTGTAAAAAAAGTTTATTTCTGAAGTTAAGAAAGTAAAGGTGTTTGCAGATTGTAAATAAAAAGAAAAAAAAAAAGATTGCTGATGACGCTTCCTTCCTTCAAGGCCGGCAGAGGTCACTTTATCAGTCTCAGAGGTAATAAAGCAGGATCTTACAAACCCATGGCCGCCGACAATTGGAAATCCATTATGATTAATTGATCGGTACAGTCGAGGGAATATAACCTTGTCAGAGAATAAATTGACCCAAACCGGTGCGGGACAGGAATTGACCTGACTCATTTTAGCATTTCAAATGCTGAGTTGTAAAAAAAAAAGTGCCAATCAATTTGACGAATGGAAACTAACATCATCATTTATATAAAGTGGTCAGTTTTGATGACATTGTAAGACGGTGTATACAAAGACAAACTGATTCCACAAAACATGGATTTGCAACAAATTGTACTTTCCAAGATACCCTTCTGAATTAACTTCTCATTCTCATTAACTTCTTTAGATCATAAAGGCTGCATAATCAAACAAACACAAGTTGTTTATTCATTTTTGCTTTCACTATGTCCACCGTTACAAGGCGATGCCACCAAACTAGGCACGTCACCGTCCTTCACTGCCATTTAAATCTACCCCTCTAATCACTCTGCTGAGATGTCATGGGTCACGCCAAGCTGAGCCAATATGTGATGTTGTATATCCAGAATTCTGTGTCAGTAATACTGTAAGTAGGATTCATCTTACAATGAGACAAGAAAAAAGATCAATATTAGATTTAAATAGGTTAAAAATAATGAAAGACACCTGTCAGCTTTGACTTCATTTTCACTTCATAGTACAAATGCTGTTTAATGAAATTTTATTTTTAGTCCTTCACAGAGAGACGTAGAAGGCCGTGAGGGAATCCCTGAATGTATTCAGAAAAAGCCGATTCAAATGTATTTTTTAAATTTGCCTTCACAACATAAAAAGGACAATCGACTCGTGATTGACTGTTAATGAAACTAACTACTGCTTCGTGTGTTCAGAAAACGTCTTCCTCATCATGAAGAGCACTGGAGTTAACAGAGCTCACGCCGTCTTTCATCCGCACTGCTGCGCAACTCTTTCATTTCCATGTTCCTCTTTGATCAGCGGTCATCTCAGTGGGAGGCCACTGAGCCTGCTGCTAACTTCACGATCAATCCCGACTGATCAGACAAATCCCAGGATACAGAGGCAGCGGAAACATCTGCTGATCTCAGCTCAGACTAGTTAGACATCCTTGTGTGAAACACCACATTTGATTGGTTGAGATAATTTTCGGGTTTTCATAGCTCAGACGGTAGAGTGGTTGTCTCTAGGTCTGAGAGGTTGCGGGTTCAATGCCAGTTCCAGACGAGATTGTGACGTTGTGGCCCTGAGCAAGACACTTTACCCTGATTGGTCCTGATGGTTAAGCTGGCTAGCTGCGTCGCAGCCTACTCCCATCAGTGTGTTATTGTATGAGTGAATGCGTAGAAAGAGACATTTACCACTTTTGAGGAGGTAATTTGTTTTAATCAGAAAGTGATCACATTTATAACAACTTGCTTTCTACTTATAACTAATAATGACTTTTACTCTTTACTACATATCGTGTAGTCTATGAGTTTCCATGTAGACCACCAAACTGTTTTACAGCAGTGTTTTGAAGACTTAACGTTGCAGTTATACTCTTCCGGCATAAATCCTATGAGTTTGACCTTAAAGGGTGCGTTTAAATCTGATCCTGGGCTGAAGGAAGCCCCTCCACCAGACATCCATGGACGATCATGCATCTGACGATCATTTTTTTTTACGAATAAAATCCATGATTTATTCTATATAATATATTATATGAGCACTGTCGAAGAAAAAAGCAGACCCTGGAGCAGAAGACAATGCACTTGCAAAGATTTAAAATATAATTTAATTTAAAATTCATACAATCCAGTTCATACAAAACATGCTACTAACAAATGTCGAGAAGACGTCACATGTCACAGTCCAGATGTCAATAGATCCAAATTAACCAAAAAGAGGAAAGTCCAGAAATGGAGTGGCGGCAGTAAGCATGACAGTAAGAGTAAGAGTAAAAAAAATGAGTCAGGACAGGTCCAGAGAATTCAGGTAATCACAAATCTATTATAATTCAAAGAAAATCATTAATTTCAGAGCAACGAGCTGAAGCTGGCCAAAGGAAAGACTGGCTTATAAGAATGGTTGGATGATTGGCAGATTTCCATTGGATGGTCCTGCCAAACACAATATGAACTGCATCTACCAACAACACAAGGGGAAACAATCGTCAACACAGGAAATGTAGGTAAGTAAGTAAGTAATTTATATTTGTAGAGCGCTTTTCTAGACCAGGGTCACAAAGCGCTTATAATACTTAATATTATACTTAAAAGGTCAAGATAACACCGAGAACAACACAGGAGTTCCAGAAAATCAAGGAAAAGCCTGCACAAGTAAAAATGTCTTAAGTTGTCTTGCCTCGTAAACAAGAAGTCCAAAAAGATCACAGGATGGTTTCAGAATAAAATCACAAGGGATCAAAGAAGCAGAGGTATGTTCTCTCATTTGCAGGCTTAACCTGCACATCCACTCAATCGTGCCTCCACAAACTGAACAGCTTTTCAAAGTAATCTCAAAGATAATAGACTCGTGATCCTTCCACAGGTGGATCAATGCCACCCGGATCAGTCGGGTCAGGGATGATGTTTTCCTCCGCAACCTGGCCATCCATCCAACCCTGTTCATTTCTGAACCACCATGGCTATTCACTGCCTGTCAATATTAGTGCCCCGAATCTATCTTCCTCGCCAAGAGGGAAGTAAGTGCAAAATAGACGGTGACTAACCCCTGTTGTGTGAGTTCAATACTGCCTGGTAGAGGAAGAGACTCCGAGGTGTTCATTGAGGCTGTCAGGAGACATTATCCATGGATTCTCCAGAGTCAAGAGTGCCAGACACAAAAACACAAGGTGGCTTTCACACCGGCCGAACACGGTAGCGAAGAGGAGGGGAAAGTGTTCCTTATTGTCCCAGCAACTGCCCCACTATTATGGAAATGAAGTTTTAAAAGGTGAATTGAGCTTTCTGTGTCTTGGCTGGTGTCGCCTCTTTGTCTGCTGCAGACAAACCAAACCGCAGCGCCGATCTTTCTTTTCCTCCCGGTTTTGTTCGGTGATGAGCGTTACAGTGAGCGTCTGCTCGCGGCCCTGTTGGTATGCTGCCGATTGTCGGACTGCAAGAAGCGCTTTCAGTTCTTCGACAAAAGACTGGCTCTTTGTTGATACATTGCTCTCCCCTTGAATGAGCCGGTGGAAAATACACAATCCAGGAATAAACAAAAGGATCAGTTCAGATTTATTAGTAAAACTATCTCAAGAGGTGTGAAGAAAGAGAGCAACTTCCAGGTGGAGCGATGAATAGAAACACAAGAGGAACTACTTACAAAAACTCTTTCTTTCCCACACGGAAAATCAGGGTTCTGGCTTGTATCCCTGTTCGTCGCTGCTTTGTGTGACCCGGTCCAGATGCACTCTTGTCTCACTCCTCAGCTGTGTAGTCGCTGATCCCCACTGAAAGGCCAGTAGAACCACAGAGTGAAACACAAACCAAGACCATTTGTGATCTTTTAGTTATGCCTACACAACAACTAAGCTTCTGTTTCCTGGAAAACCTTCTCGTCACATTAACCTGTCTAATATTTTTATTAGAGGAAATTAAACTGGATAGCGTTTGAAAATGTATTAAAAAATATATATAATACTTTATTCATGTAGTTAACTTTCTAGCTGTTATTTTAAGAATGTTCTTCTTGCTCATTTCTTTAAGTTAGTTACACAAATATTGGGATAAACCTGGGGGTTTGAACAAAGAATTATTGTGTTTCAGAGGATAAAACTGCAGCTTTCCATTCTGAACAATTCACAGAACAGACACTCAAACAAATGAAACAACTTCCATGATTGAAGAGTAAGACTGGCTCACAGGAAGAATAGATAATTAAATAAATAAATAAAATAATAATTGTATCGGATTTGAAGAGGCTTGCAACCAGTGGCCCTACAGACTAGATATGTGTTACATTCACAAGTTATTACTTTATGTCCAAAGACACACAGATTTTGTCAACACAGTATATTTATTTTTTACTTTTTAAATGTAATTCTATGCTTATTTTTTCATAAATCAGTTGTATGACTGGAATAACATGGCCTCAATTTTGATAGGCCTCCCTTGTTGCTGCCAGTAAGACAGTTTATCTTGTATACATTGGATGAAGATGAGCCAAAACTGACTCAATGCTAACTTCCTGAATGTAAAAAAAACAAACATTATAAATGTGAATGCAACGTTTTCACATCCAGTTGATTATTTGAACATGTCTCCTATATTGTTGTAAGATGGATGTTGAAATGTAAATATTTTCATTTACAGACAGATTCAGATAAACACAACCCCAATCTGTGTTTGTCACGCAGACACTATTACGTGTGTGTGTCAAACAGTCAGGTGTCATTTATCTGCATTTACAAAGCAATTTCAGTCAATATTGGGATCCGATGTCTGACAGTGTGATGAAAAAAACCACCGCATTAATTCTGTTCTCCCTTCAGCTGCACCTAAGAAAAAAATAAACATTTTTGTCAGATAAAGGCAGATTTCAGCCATTTCCTCTGTCGCCTTGAATGCGAAATTACAGTGTATTTTTATTTTTTTCTCTTCCACATTTCTTTCAGCGATAAAACTCTAGGGGATTTAATCCATGAACCGTAACTTTATAATCCAGTGGATTATAAAGTTACGGTTCATGCAGCACAGTAGTTACTGTACTTTCTTGTCCAGCAAGTGTCGCTAAAGCATCGCGCTTTTTTCTAAATTGTGCTCTGATGTCTAAAAAATAATTGAAGATGTTTAATAAAATCCTTATTTTCTTATTAAAACTAAATCCATTTGTTTTCAATAATCATAGGTGGACTGTGATGGCGGGAGATTTTAGAGATTGTGGATTTGAGTTAAGTAACAGAATTATTGTAAATATTTTACAAAAACTTTCCTCTTTATTTTAATTTTTAATTTGTATTTGGCGCATGTTGAAAACAAATAGAAGGGCTGTCTTGGTTCTGTTTTTCTATACCTTATTTTGAGTGTTATCTTATTTAATGTTATTCTGCACTGCATCACATAATAATCCAATGTTTCCAACACTGGAAATAAAAGTTTCTGATTCTGAAAATCAATGACGATCAATATGTTTTGCCTTCTTTCTTCTGGCCAGCATAAGGCGCTATAGACCACACGTACACTGTATAACAAATGGTCCACCATTCTTCTCAGGACATGAGGAAAACAAAACAAAAAATTACTCGCAAATTTCAGTATATGTACAATATATTTATTTAAATAGGTTTTTATTTGTTATATTGTTATGTTATCCGAACTCTTTACTATAACTCGGGCAACAGTTTAAACCCAGAGCTCAGTATTGTGGGCTGTGACATCTAACTTAGAAAGAATGATGGTCACTAAAGGCCTGATGAGAAGCTTTGACCCCGGCCTGTCCTGTGTGCTCCTCACAGATGGACGAGACATGTAAACATCAATTTGTTTTCTTAAATATAACATTACAACCACAATAGTCATACAATTTAGGGTTTTTTGCTTTTTACACATACATAAATAAACATGTTTCACCCTATACTGTATATATTATAGAATTCTGAACTAGTTTAACATCTTATTAAAGCATTTATTATTCAATTTAATCTGTTTTTTTTCTGAATCATGTGACTTTCACAAAATTTTATTGTTCATGTATTTTTGTTGCATTTTAAGGTAAGGTAAAACTTTATTGATTTTTTTTTTTCCAATAGCCAATACATACAGCAATTTTTTTATAAAAAATAAATCAAAATAAAATAAGAACAAGAACATAAAGAGAAAGAACAAGATGACATAATAAAGAGAAAAAACAAGATGACACATAAAGAGAAAGAACAAGATGACACTATTCTCAACTATTTGAAAAACATATCACTATATAATAATATATTTGATTCAGTTATTGCTAAATAAAAAATAAGGTAAATTTAATGTATTTTGTTCAACAGCAATACAGATGAACAACAGGCTGTCGAAGCTACTATGTTGTTTATGGGTGACGACAGAGGAGGGGCTGGGACTAGAGATGAATAGGACTCTTAGAATTGTGACTGAGGACTGTTCTTAGTTACCAAAGACTGAAGATTCAAAATGTTGAGCTGCTGGCTTCTTCTCCTGTCGTGTTTGTCGGTCACAGTGGCCGAGGACCAGTTCTTGACCCGGGCAAGGAATCTGATGTCGAGGACGCCCCTCATTGACGGGTCAGTGTTACTGCGGGCTGATGACTTGTTTTCTGATCTACTTAAAATATCTGTATTTCCAGTCAATCTCCTTCTAATACATGTAGTTTCTTCCTCTTGTCATTTGTAGTTTTCCATGTAGATTATTTCTTGTTTAATCTTTAAATGATGGACTCTTGATTCAGCATAAATGTTATTTTATGCAGAGAAAATATTACCAATCGCTTCAGAAGGACGTGGTCGTTTTAAGAAGCTAATGGCTACACACATGCATTCTCTGCTGTTGTTTCACTAAATATTGTTTCTTTATGTCCACCTTCAATTCTGGTCGGCCTACGTTCCGTGTGAAACTCAAAGATGCTGTCAGACAAACTCTGGAGCAGATCGATGTGGTCCACAGAATGTGTCAGAAATACCCAGAAGCCTTCATGTTTGCCTCCAGCAGTGAGGGTGAGTGAATGGTACACGTCCAGATTCATTGATACAAATATATATTAATATATATCGAAGCACCAAACAAGTCCTACATCCAACATTTTTTTTACTTGATCTGGACTGATCTTATATTCCAGTATTATAAACTAATAAACTCAATGTATTGTGTTTCCATAAAGCATAATATGTTGTTGATTTGTATGTAGTAAACATATACTTTTCCATTTCATTGTTTTTAGAATATTCTGCTTCTGATTCTCAATTTGTATTTTTCTCACACTATTTAATGCACCATAGTCACTTCTACTTTATTAGAAAATGTTTTGAACGTTAATTATTTCAGCATAGTTTTTATATTGTAAAATACCATCACTGTTGTTTTCATCGAAGTCGCACACAATCTCAAAAGACACTCGAAATTTTGAACATTATGGTGAACAAACGAAGAAAACTCCATACTATAGTATTGAGTATTGATGTTGTTTAAAACAGGGAAGCTACAGCTTTGATTTTTATTGAGTTAGCACTGAAACATTTCCTTAAATCTTTACATCATCAGTATAAATCATTTTCTTTGACAGGGCTGATAACTGGCGTGTCGATACTGGATCAGAGCCGTCGCAACACGACGGACTATAACCTTTTGGCAAGGTCAGTCAACAAGAGGAAAGTCTCTCACTGTTGATACATTTTATTATAAAGACATGAGGAAGGAGTTTCCTCTTTTTGTAGCAGAATCTGAGTCATTGAGCATTTGCAGGAATAATGCATCATAAAAACAGAGACTGACACTGACCAAGACAGAAGTGCTGATGGTGCAAAAACAGACATTGAGAGAACATAGTAAACCAAACAAATGAGACACTGGAAATATCCTTTGGATTGTGTTGCACTTTTCTTATTTCTGCATGAACACAAGGAGCAAATGTACATTCTAGTATTTAAATATCAACACTGTCTTCATTATTAACGTCCTTAAAGTTCCTGAACTAAAATAAATGGACTGAGAAGTAGCAAACTATACATTAGCTTGAATAGTTTCATCATGGAGAGTGTCTGAATGAGTACAAAAGCTCAAGGGCACGTGGAAAGTTCAAGGTCAGGAGTCGAATTCAAGCTTTAATTTCTGCTTCAAACACATTTGTGCGACTTTTCAATCTTCTCTGATCTACTCATGGCAGCAACTGATCGCCGAAATGAACCGTCTGGGGATGCTGATCGACATCGCCCATGTGACCGTCAAAGTCATGAACCAGGTTCTGGACCTGTCAGCAGCTCCGGTCATCTTCAGCCACTCCTCCGCCTACAGTGTTTGCCCGCACAAGAGGAACGTTCCTGATGACGTCCTCCGGAGAGTGGTGGGTGTTTGTGCTTTGAATGAAGCTGTAAAGGTTAAAGAGAGAGCTCCTGGTCAAACATAACTCAGATGAAGACTCTGATAAAAAGGTGTTTTATGACACCACAGGGTACAAAGTTGTAGTTGTTACATCTTGTTAAATATCAAGATGAACCAACAGTCAAGAATTGAATATCCTTGATTAAATGTTTCACATTAAAATAGCTGAATACGCAAACTCAATTCTTAATGACATTTTGAATCAAGTTTTCCCTGTTTTAATGTGTGGTAACTTTTTTGAGTTATCATATATTATGATAAATTGACATTTGATCATTCAAATCAAATTAATGTACCATTATTTCAGTAATGCCACACAGATTATTTGGAGTAATCTGTAAAATTAGATACATATTTTATATTCACGGTTTTACTCGTGTATAAATTCACACGTTTGAAACTTTGTATAAAAATGTGTTTTAATAAATTAAAGAAGGAACTGGACTGATGCAGAGGTGGAAGCTGCTCTGGGGAAGAATCTGCTGCGTGTGTTGAGGAAGGCGGAGGATGTAAGTCAACATGTCTTTTTCTGTGTCATCACGATAAACAAACACACTCGTGTCCCTGTCAGGTCCGTGATGGTGCCAAAACCAAGAGTCCAGATGATGTTCCGATCCCATACAAGGAGGTGGTGAACCCCTGCAGGACCAGCTATGGTTACCCCAATGATGCTGCTGTTCCTGTAGTCAGCAGACTGAGCCTCCTGCTCACTCTCGCTGCATGTTTTAAAGCTGCCTGGTGATTCTGTTCATAACTGTGAATCCGACATGATCAAATAAAACCATGTAAAAACGTTAACACCCTTGAATAACTAAAAAAGCAGCTTAGCCTGTAATGCTCGTTTAAACTCTGCTACTGCAGTTACACTTTGTGGTCGATGGGCGTCGCTGTGTTACAAGCAATAGTAGAAGCAGACCAATTGATGGCTGATGCAGAATAAGAAAGTTGCAAACCAAAGTAACGTTTCTTTCCAGGTATGTAAAACATGGTGTACATGATACACATGCTACAGAAAAGTTGAAGAAGGTCACAACTGTCTAAATAATATAGATTTTTAGTGAGATTGTGTTGATTTTATCACTTATTATTATCATTATTTCTGAAAATGTTTCTTAAGAAATCTCGATCAAAGCTTTACACACAATTAAACAATATCAACTTGTGATTGTCAAATAGTATTTAAGGATCTGGTTTCCGTCGTTTTAATGGACAAAAAAAAGACCTTCATGTGGAGCCAAAAATGTTCAACCTCCATTTCGTGCAGACATCAGTGAACATGTTGTCCTTGTGATGCACATCTGGCTTCTTGTTTGACATGGACTCCCTGATAAATAACGTCATAAAAATGTGTTGAATTAACTTTTTGGATTTATGTTCCAAAACAAAGAAGCAGATATTAAAATGGCAAACAGATGTTGGTCCAACACAAAACCTTTTCATTTAAAATCAGTGTTTGTTTGTCCGCACAAATGCGTCACACAGGTACGACCGTCCACATCTGGAAGACCGAGATTGGAACCTTCAATTTTCCATAAGAGATTAGAACACAGTAACCAGATGAAAACTGTATTACATAATGTCTTTGGGGGGTGAAAGCTATAACAGATGTCAGTCAAACAACGAGACATAAACACTGCCAGGTCTTGGATACATAAATATGAGTTTGTGTTGGATTTTAAGGGGGTCAATGGCGGTTAAAGCAACAGCCCTGTGGCTTCTTTCAGATGTTGAGATGGTGGCGGTCGTGATAAGTGGTTCGTTTGAGGGGGAAAGAAAGTGAAGGAGCTCCAGACAGTGATGTCATAATTTTCAGAGAGAAGCAGGCTTTGTGAAACATCCGTTCGGTTGAAGTCCCTGAATACATCATGGGACATTAAACCTTCCCTTAAACACGCACTATTTCTTAAGGCCGCTTTGAGGTTTGAACCACTGATGACAACATTTTGTTTTATCAGATGTGATTTATTTCTCTTTTTTAAATAATGTAAAGATCAGATCATCGTTTTTACTTTAGGCAAAGAAGCAGATTCATGAACGGATGACAAGTTTTACGTGGCTTGATAGGAAACAACAAAGCTGACTTTTGATTTTAACATATTGTTCACCAAATCTGTTTAAAAACAACAATTTTGTATTTATTATTCGTGAATTATACAGATAAAACAAGCTTAAATATAGTGTCAAACTTTAAAAAAGGACACACAAAGATACAATTGATTAAATGAAAAAGGTGTCAACAACTGGTTTTATTGTACATTTTATCAGTAAGAGAACATGTTTTTTGGGGGGGTTTCTTTACGGAATACATATTTCCATTAATAATCAGAACAATAATTGCATACACTTGCGATGAAGTTAATATAAAGTGTATTAACAAAGAAAGCATTATATTAAGAATATTATAAGCTAAACAATCTAGTCAGTCTAACTATCTACATACTTATATACAAATAATTAAATATACTAAATATAATACATTTTTAAAACTAATCCTAAATTTTAATCCTGAAACAAGGCTGAAACTGAAACTGGATGAAGAGTAAGAAGAAGAAGTAAATTCCTACACTGTTCCTTTTCATGATGACATCATAAAGGCCAGATGAGTAAATGCAAAGGGCCACATGTGGCCTGTAACTTTGCCAAATGATAAAATAAATGAATAGACATGTGGGCAAACAGAGAGAAAAGTGTTGACGTGATTGTTGATCATCTAAAGAAAAAACAGATTCAATCAGTCAGTCACTGCTTTATTATTCACATGTGATATATTCCAGGGTGAAATAATTGGAACAATCTGACCTGTCTGTCAAACAAACAACAAAATAAATGATGACTCCGACAAGCTAAACAAAACTGTTCAACGGCAGAAGTTCTAGGAACTCGTTTGGAGTGGACTCAAGAAGGAAGGCGATGTGAAGAAGAGTGATGACATCCAAAGGGTGGATGGCGAGGAGCTGACACTTTAGAGATAAACCACAAAATACTACACAACAAACCCAATTATGTCATCTGGTTTGGCTGCAGCTTCCACTGCCATCTGTGTTGCTTTTTTCCAGCTACATGATGAGAGTGTCTGTCTTACATCCTCCCTAAGTTCTCCTCAGGTGATGAGGGATTCTCAGAAGATCTGTTGTTGTTTTCTGTCTGATGATGCTACGATTGAAGTAGCTCGCCACAGACAATCAGTCAACACAGGGCTTCTTGGCTAATGAAAGCAACATGAAGTACTTTAATTTATAGTTCAAGCCACGGAAAAAAAACGTTAAAATGTTACTAGTCACCAAATAAACGCGATCCAATTACCTCTACGGACTCTCAATCAACCTCTGTATGTGAATGACACAAAATAGCACAATCTCCTCAGGATTTGTTTTATTTATCTGTATACTTCCTGCTTTCCCATAAACTTCCTTTATTGTGACAATTGACGGTGGCAGTTCCTGACGGGATTTGGCGGAAAAACATTGCTGCAGGCAATCAAATATTAAACCCAACTATATTGAACAGGCAGGACTTTCTGCGGACCGGCGTCAGCTCGTATCCACTACCACCTGGTAATTACTGTGACCTCCTTGTTCTTCCTGTCTGCTGTTACTTGGAATTTGTTGTTCCTTGCCGTGATATTTTCAGAATTTTATGTTTAATTAGATTGTTAATCTCTTTGGGTTTAGCATCTGACCACCATTCATTGGACTTTCTATTGAGAGACTATGTTCATGTCTTTAAAGAAAGGACTCTTAGGAATTTTGGTGGTTTTGCTGGACATTTTATAGTTGTGCATTGATCTAAATTGTCATTTGTATAAACTGTACCTCTATGAATATTTGTCTTTTACTCCTGGGTCTTATCGATTAGTGAAACCTGACACAAGAAAATGTACTATTTCCTGGCACCAATTCTTTCCAAATAGAAAGAATGTATTTCATAGATTTGTTTCAGGAAAGAGCTGTTTGGTTTCAATGTTTTTCCATACTCCCGTGACGAAGCAGCGCCTCTACATTCACTTAGCATGTAAATCGGTAGCCTGTCATTCTTGGTGTGAACGCCCTTCAACAGAGAAAGAAGAGAAAGTGGATTTTTACGACAAGTAAATAATTACTGTGTTAGCTCAACTTTGATTTAATGAGTAAGAAAAACATATTTTAAGTTTCACAGAGGGCCCGGTGTAGCTTCTCTCTCTGATGTTTCTGGACGTTTTCTAAAAGGTTTCACATGAAGATTTATTTTCTTTCCCGTCTGGATCACTAAATCATTTCGGTGCGAATGACTCATCAGATTGCGGGATAGATTAGACAGGGAGTGCAATACTTCTCTTACTGCTCTACACAGAAAACTTCCAGTTGGACCCAGCCGGACCCGAAAAGCCAGAAAATCATGTGTTTTCCCCCCATTTCCCATTGTTCGTCTGTCTCTGGAGAAGGAACATGCTGGAAGGATTATCTTTACATGATGTTTTCGTTCACATTCTGGATCCAAACCTGGCTGGATGAGACACTCCGGCCCACTGGAGCATCGGCTGTTCTACCAAAGCGTTGGCCCTGAAGCCCTCATTTTTGATGAATACTTGACAAGTAAATCAGTAAAATAAAATAGTATCAAGTGATCTGTGAGAAGCTGCTTCTCTGGCTGGTACCAGCTCATCCGTCTTCCACCACTCGGGTTTTTCTCTGTGTGAGTGAGAAATGTCTCCTTGTTTCGACAAACCCCAGAGAGTTGACCAGCAAACATTTGTTCTTGGTTTGGGTTCTCACTCCCACTGAATCTTAATCAACAGATGATGATGTGAATCATTTGAATGTTTCTCTCTCTGTTGTTAAATCTGCGTCCGCGTCCAAACACCACCTCCCTGGAACTGCAGCCAGCGGTCACACCGTCCCCGAGACTTTTGATGGACGGTTTAAGTTAAAAACCTCAATGAGAATTATAAAAATTTCTTTTTTGGGGTTTGCTATCTGATACCAGGTACCAAACACTCAAATACTTTTATGATTTATACCCCTTTAATGCCGTTTTGGTCACAAAAACCCTCTTCCTTGAATGATGGTGCTGATATTGAATCTTCCAAAGTTCATGTTGGATGTCGACACGCCAAAATCCACGCACGCCAACGATGACAGGCGAATATTCTGTCTCCACATTCCAGTTTACACGCGTGGAGATGAAAACGAAAGGCCTTGATGAGACCAGTGTTCCAGGTCGGCCCACATGTTTCTCATCTCTTCAAGTCTGTATCTTTTCATGCTTCACTGGAGCTACAGGAACCGACCACAGATCATGTCACTTCAACTTTTGAAAAGTGTTTTAGACCAGAAACACATGTCCGTCTGTCATTGGCTGTGTTTGCTCGACTCCGATGACAAATAAGCGGCGCGTTAAGTTGCTTTTATCATCCAAAATGTCTTTGAATGTGTTGTTGACCCTTTTCAGCATGAATCCATCACGAGTTGGCAGCACGTTTGTTCGAAGGATTACTTTTAGATTCAGAAAACAAACTCATTTTCGAGGTCAGACAGGGAGCTAAATGGATTCTGATGGTTGTGGAGGACGTGGTGATCCAGAGTGAACTTATGAGGGAGTAAGAATCATATGCTTGTACGTGTTCAGGAATACATGACTGAACAAACGCACCAGGAGTCCAATCTGGCCCTTTGCTTGTATTAATACGGTCCATGAGAAAACAAATGTCATCATGTAAACGAATGACAAACTAATATTTTTATATTGCGCTCATTTGTATTGTTTCTACTTATACAATGCGTTGTATAACTTGCTCAAGCTCTTTGTTCTTTGTGTTTTAGTCTTCATTTTGTGTGCTTCAAAAGTAGTAAATACAATTTTGAAATAATTTGCTTTAACATGCCATTAAATGTTTTGTCCATTCTTCTTAAACATTCCATTCCATTGTAAATAAAAAAAACATTGTTGTACAATAAAGAGAATAGCAGTATGGTCTATATGCCATTAGTTTTTATTTTATTTCAAATATTGTTGAATGTTTGGTGAACACTTTTATCAATGTTTGTTTATTATCACAGGTGTGAATGATATTGATGATAAATAAAGATTACTGGATGACTGATGAGTCCAGAAAATTATCAAACATATAAAACATGTTTAAAAATATATGTGCATTTAGTATCATTGACAAATACATTTTTATTTTAAGGAGCAGCTTATTTTCGAATACAAATGTTCGCTGAGAAATGCAAAAAAAGAAAAGAAAGCATTAAATAAACTGAAAATTGCAACTGACAGAGGATTTATTGCAAAAATAAAGACTACAATTTAGTATAACATTTAAATGTGGACACATGGGCCTCTCATGTAGCAGAATACTTCTAGAAAACACATCAACTGGACATTTCCTCTAAAGTTGTATTTGTTTTGTTACCCAGAGAAGCTGTCACGACACGTTCCGTGTTTGTTGTGTGGAAAGTCGTACTTCTACGCAACCGGAGTAAACAAACAATTGTTTGAATTGACAGTATTTGACACTTCAGGATGAGTTCCTGAACACGGAGAGGTCTGGAAGTTGTCTCTCATCAGTGTTTTCTAACCATTAGATGACGAGAAGGTTCGCATCTGTCAAACACTTTCTGCTGACTGCTGCTGAAACGCACACGACTCTTGCAGCTGGACTCGCATGTTTTCCTAGAGCAGACCAGGACAGAGAGGAGACGCAGAGGTTAGTCCGGGAGCACCCGGGGGCTCGAGGAGGTCCCTTTAATGACTCTAACAGTTCAAGTATGTCGAGTGGCTTCTGCTACTGTCGTTAGGGGCCTCCAACGCAGGGAATCGTTCACTCCTCTCGCCTTTTAATTCGACATGTTGTCTGGGAAAAACTGCACAGATTTTAGCTCCTTTGAGCAACACATGGAGGGAGTTTGTAGCTGAGCGATGAGTTTTGGCGGCATGAGGGTGAACTTTGGTGGCATTTGTGAACCATACGATAGACAAACATTACTCTCACTTCCAGGAAACATCTTTGGATAACTTTTTCCAGACATGAAGAACCCACAAGAGGACAGCTTTAGCTTTCACACTGTGTTGATGTTGGATCGGATAGAAATGGCTGTTTGTCAACTTCATGAACCACAGGATGTACCGATGCTGTTGTGAGGTTGATCTGTGTGTAATGTTGGCGTAACGGAGACCAAACATCAATGATATTAGAAATACAATCTATCCTCTACTTTAGCTAAACCTTTGATTTCTCTTCAATACCTCCGTTATAAATCAGTCCAGGGCAAAGTGCGGCCGGGGTGGCCATATTCAGCTCCTTAGTCTGTTTTATGTGAGGCCTGATCAGATCACAAAAAATCTTTACTATTTGTGGCTGGGAAGTGCAAAACTGATACAGATTTAGAGTTCAGCTAGTAGCATTGACAAATACATTTAAAGTACTATACATGCATTTCAAGAAAGATAAAAAAAAAAACTGATTTGATTTTTTTTTTTACTAGATTTTCCTCCTTTTATCATTTGGTTTCTTCTTCTTTATTTTACATTTATTTTCTTGATTTTGTCCAAAATGTCAAATAAGACAGTACAAAGAAATACAATTAATTGGAAAAATTAATAAAATAAGATAAATACAAAATATACAGACTTAACAAAGGGCTTTTCCCAAACTAAGCAAACTGTTCTAAAGTTCTATTGATATGCTATTTCCTTCAAGAAAATCAAACTCCAAATTCTGAAAATATATCTAGAATGTTCATTGTGAAAAAAAAAGATTTATTTCAAGGGCCACATAAAACGTGACCCCTTATTTAAGGTTGCCAGGATACATTTTGAAAATACACAATTTAGGATGTAATGGTAAATGTTTCCCAATAAGTACCACTCCTTTAATAATTCAAAAAAGTCAAATTTAGGAAATATATTTAGTGATCATAAACAAGCATATAAGGGGGAACAAATTAAAAACAGAGAAGAAAATAATATTATATTTTCTGCCTTTCTGGTAACTATGCTAACATTTAAAATGTCTCCTTCACTTCAAACTTAGAAGTTAGCGTGGAGGTCAAGATTCATCGTCATATGTGGAGGTGCGACGAGATGACATCTCTTTCCAATACTGGCTTATATCAACTCTCTATTTCTTCATAAAAAAACAGCTGCTCTTCTCTGAATCTCTCGAGAATATCAAACCTCGAGAGCAGCTGTCCAGAAAATATTGTATTTTGGCTTTTGTTTCAGTGATTATGTTTTTATTTTTTAATAATAATTGTGTATCTGTAGTTTTTCACAGATAGCCTAAGGCCCTCCAAAACACAGAAATATAATAAAGGTCATTATTAATGTCCAAACAAATTCCTGCTGCTGCCATGGAAACCAAATGTTTTTGTGTGGCGCACGCCCTCATTACATCCAGACTTGTCCTCTGTCAGCATGTTTATGGAGGCATAAAACCAGACAAGGACCTACAAACCTACAGACAAGTGCTCGTAAATGTTTAGGAAACAACCTGTTTTGAAACGGATGCGTGGCACAGCTTGAAGTACACAAGTGTTTGCAGCAGAATATGACATTTTATTTTCTCTTGGCAGGATCAGAAGGTTGGTGGTTTGTATATTAAGGGCTGTGTATTGACAAGAACCTGGTGAAACGATATGTATTAAGATACAGCGGCACAGATACCAGAATGTATTTGTAGTATTGTCCGAGTACTTGACTCTGGTGTTGCAGAATTTACAGACGACATGACTCTAGATGAAGTCGTAACTGTTTTCATTTGTTTTAAAACCAAAATATGTCCAAACATCATCTTTAAAACCTGCTGGAGTCAATTGTATCCTCTCGTCCTCAGTCATATTCATTTAACTGAAGCACACCAAGAATTTAATTGTAAAATGTAATTCTTTTATTTTTATTTGACACTTTATTGAAATGTAAACCATAAAAGAATTAAGATAAAAAATAAAGTATTATTTCAAATGTAAATAATAAATGTTTTGAAAAAATAAAAATACTTTCGATACTGTGAGTAGTATCGGTGTTTCAATATTTTCTCACACCCCTACTCTGCAGGTCGGCCCATTCTATGGGTTTATAGATAATCACAAGGTTTTCAAGGTCAAATACGGAAGAGACAACTATTTAAAAATGTGTTGTCGTTCATCTCAGAGGTGCTTCCATCTCGTGAGCTCCTCAGAAGCAGGCCATCGCCGGCGTCTGCAGACAGAAACTGTTGTTCGTCTGAGCAGTTTCCGACCCAGCTGATGTACCTGATAGTTGACCCAGATGAAGAGCCGGAGTTACAGGTCCAACCATTCGTCAGCGTCTGGAATGAAAAGCAGGAGAAGCTGGAATCAGTAAAGAGCAGTTTGAAAGTTGTAATCAATGAGGTCACATGTGTGGAAAGACTTCAACTTCAGACAGTCCGGGATGGATGAAGACGCTGATCCACATTCTTACAGCGTCACATGTCAGTCGTCCATGATTGTTGCTTCATAATAGTGTGTTTGAAACGTGTCTTTGCAACTCACGCACCAACACAATCTGCCTATTCTCAAGTGTCTGAATAACAACTTATCGTGCAATAAAATTGAGAATTAAATCTGAAGCAAATGCAACTTTATAGCATTGGAACGAGCAGCTAATCTGACCTGGAAGCAGCACCGGAGAGTGACACGCAGCACAGGGATCATGGAGAAAATGGAGGGAAAGTTTTCATGATGGACGGTTAGGAAGTTGTAGCCTGCGGCAGATTCAAGATGGATGGAGGCCTTGATGGATGAGAGAGAGTTAAGAGATCAGGAAGGGTTGATTGTAAGGTCGACCGGTGCTGTCCATTCATGTGGCCCACTTAAGTCACATCACCTGCAAAAACATTGAAATGTTTGTCGTTGGACTTAAAAAAGTAAAGGAGTTTAAGTGAAGAAGGAAGGCACATGATTTTCATGTTATGAGTCAGAGATGAAACACAGAGATATACAATCCTGTTTCCACTATGTCTGAAGAGTAGCAACTTAAAACTGTTATTGTAACTGCACATTTTTTAAACATCCCATAACTTGTGTTAATGTGTAACATTGTAACTCCGTTCTTGACAGATCAACAGATGTTTGGATAGACATCAAAACATTGTTAAAGATTATAATATAACGTCTCTTGTACTTTTCCTGGTGGTAATAAGCCAAATACTTACAGTTAAAAGAATCAAGATTATTTCTTCCTCTCCAAGATGCAGTAAGTCTCTCATCATGATCATGTTTTGAACTTATTACTTTATAAAGTTCTCCCTCTTCTGAAATCCCGGTGTAAGAGAGGTTACAAGTCCATTATGAAGTACTAATGGTCTTCACTCCCCCAGCCAGCTGTAACACCTGCTTTTTTTATACAACAAGTCCCTTGGAGGAGGAGACTTCCAGGATTGATGTTGCGTGGTGACAAACCTTGATGTTTGACCAATCACAGCAGAGTGGATGTGGTAAACAAGATTCAATTTCCAGAACAAATTAGGTGTTTCCAGTGGGCGGGGCTTAAGCACATTTTCTAATGTCAATATTTCAATGAAAAGAGAGTTTTGTACGAACAGAAACGTACAATAGAGTTCAAGATCTATTTAAGACACACTTAAATCAACATATTAGATGCTCTCTAACTAAATGTATATTCCTGAAAGAAGGATCGGTGGATGGATGATTCTTTTAGAATCACGGGTGAGGATTTCAACATTGGTGACAACAAATTAAAAAATGTAAAAAATGAATGTTTTTGTTGGCATATTGTTCTTCTCTTCATCATAACTGAAAGTATAAAAAATATGTTTAATTCAGAGTATTGCAGTGTTGGTGTAATCATAAAATACATGATGCATGTTGTGGTCATGGACCATTTATATAATGATGACATCACTTTCAGTTCAATGGGGTTCTGAGATGAACATGGCAAAGTTTGGATAAACAGGATTTTTTCTTTCAAACCACAGAAACCAGAATCGGCGTGATGGCTCAACGCTGTAATCAAAGCTCGCTGTGGCCCTCGGCGAGCGAGGAGGGAGGGCTGCTGGAGGCAGCGAAGTATAAGAGTCGCTGAGAAAGTGTTTGAAGCAGAGTGAGGACCTGACGGAGGGAGGGAGACATGTGAGACAGGAGTGAGACGAAGGGACAACCGTTGATAGAGAAGACTTCTTAAAGACCAGTCCTGAAGACTTTCAACCACAGGTGAGATTTGACATAGAAATGATCATTTTAGATTGAGCTGATTCTTTCAATTTAATAGTAAATGAATCATTTTTATTCTTAAATCAAACGTGACATCTAGTAACTCACAAGCATCATTTGTTTTTACTGAAGCGTCAACATCTTGGTTTTCTGATCGAGTAGAGAAGCGATAATCTGGCCACTTATGCAGATCTTTTGCTGTTTAAGACGAAACAACGTGAACCTTGTGTGGGTGTTGGATCGTGTAGCTTGGTAAGTGGATTCAGAAATGTTTGAGCGCTCCCTTGACAAATGGTGATGACTAGCACAGATGTGTAATTTGAGTGGGGGGGCTTTGTAAAGCAGTTTCTTTCTCACCATCAGTGAGCAGGATTGAGAAAATAGCTGTGGCAGTTATCAAGTGACCGACCTGGCTCTTGTTTTACTGACACACATACTTGTTTGCTTGTGTATTTCAGTGTCGCACCAACTGTGCCGCTCTATTTTCTGCAGGGTTGCTGGAGTCGACCGCACATTACCAGAGGTGAAAGTTCAAGGGTCAGATCTAACGGCGAAGAGTGAGAATGTCAGTGAGGCCTCTCCTTCTCATCCTGGGGATCACCACAGCAACTGTTGTTACAGCTCAAGGTGAGTCTGGCACATGGTTGCTGAGACCACTTGGTATTTGCACGTACATATTAAACCTCGCCCTCGCAGCACACACTAGTACACACAGTCCGAAACCACAGAACCACATCAGGCAAATACCAGCATGAGAAATATTGGGAGACATTTCTGCAGTTTTGTCAGTAGAAAAAAATACTCTCATATTGAAGATAAATTGGAGTAAAATTCTAAATCAATTTAAGGTTGAAATATTATTTAAGTACACTTTTAAAGTTCCGAGTTTTTTGTTTGAATGTATTAATATATGTTATCAATTGAAACATTGTTGGTTTTCATAGTTAGATTTAAAAAAAAAAAAAAAAATACCCTGTTTTAATTGTTGCCCTGTTTAAAGCTGACCAATGTACAATTAGCTTGTTAGAGAAGGTTTTAAAATATTTGAACTGTGAATAAATTAGTGATGATATTCCTATGTTTTCTTTATATTGAAAATATTGTTGTATTATTTGCAAGTCATTTCTATTTCATTCATTTGTTTATTTTCAGTTTCATTTTAATTTCGTATTTATTTATGTATATTTACTGAATTTACTGTTTTATTTACTTTGTATACATTGATTTTAATCAATTTTAATTTCTTTCATTTCATTTTCCATATATATTTGTTGTGTTCATTATTTGCTGCAGTTTAGAGAGAAAAATGAATTTCATTGTACAACACTGTCCCAGCAATATTGTTCTTTGACAAATAAAAAATACTATGCTATTCCATTTTATACTATTCTATCCAAGTATTATTATTTGTATTTATTTATATGACAATTTATGGTAATGAATATTATTTTATATTATATACATATATTAGTGTGTTTTATTTTATTAATCTCTTTTTATTTCCTTTTTTATTAATTCTTTACTGACACCACAACAAATTTCAGTGTTTTGTTGGCAATAAAGGTTTTCTGATTCTGATCCAGTTTGATTATATAGTTAAGATGGAACAGATTTTTAAAAGATTAAAAGAAATCATGAAGTGAATATGAAATGTAAATCAAATTTGGATCAACGTCGTCCTATTGTTCAAGAATTAAAAACATGTAAAATAGTGAAAGACTCTAAACTCAACAGATCAAAATTCTTTGAATAGACATTTCCTCAAAAATTAAATAGATTGGAAGAAGCATCCATTATTTGTTGGATTGTATTTTCCAATTTTAAATTAATTCTAAACAATAAGTTTTAAGTCAATATTCATCTGGATAATATTACATATTTGGTTAATTAGTACAACAGTTTTTCATGATTAGTCAAAGTGATGTTAAATATTATATATATATTGTATATATTTTTAACTGGTATTTTAAAGAAGTTACAGTGGAAATATAGTTAATAAAAGGTTCTTATTGGAGTAGTTGAGGGGATTTGTGTGACATTAAATCTGAAGAAAATGTTAATTGGTTTTAGTCCTGAATTGGGTCAACACTTGCAAAACAAAAGTGTTTATAATGAAAAGGGATAAACATCATGACTTTTACAAGCATCAAACTGACATGAACTTAAAACAGGATTAACAAATAAAAATAGTATTGTTTGTTGAAAATGTTCTGATTAGTTTTATTGCTAAAGTTTCCTATCCTGATGACCTTCAGGTTAATTCTTTGCTTATTTTCAGGGTCATGGAGGAGAGACAATAGGGACTCGAACCCTGCTGTGTCCCCAGATGGTAATGACTGTCCTCAAATCTGACCCAATATTTGATCTGTTGGTTAGTGTCTTAAATCTGACTGAGAGTTTTTAAACTGACTGTGTTTCTAGAAAACTTCGAGTGGACCACGTGGTTTAATGTCGATCACCCTGGTGGACGCGGAGACTACGAGCAGCTGGAAGCCATTCGCTTCTACTACCGCTCCCGAGTATGTGAGACCCCCAGGGCGCTGGAGGCCAGGACCACCGACTGGATCCCAGCTCGGGAAACAGGAGAAATAGTTCATGGAGACCCCACTGTGGGGTTCTGGTGCCTCAATGAGGAACAAGGTCCGGAGCGGAACTGTTCAAATTACGCTGTGCGCTTCCTTTGTCCCAAAGGTTGGACTTCAACACACTTTTCTTAAATGGTCTTGGTTTTACTTTGATTGCTAAAAGAACCGTACTTGTCTTTAAGATGGCACTGGTAAGATTGAAGATTTCTGGGGCTCGTGGTCTGACTGGAGCCCCTGCCCGGCCCTCTGTGATCAAGTGGCGGTTCAAATCCGCTCAAGAAGCTGCAAATCTCTCTCAGCACCATGCATCGGACCTAAGGTGGAAGGAAGAGCGTGCAGTGGTCCGGCCTGTCTGGTTCAAGGTGAGCTAGCATGTCAGATCGTAACAGACCATGTGTGACATGTTTGGTTATCTGCGTAGAATGCCACCTCCATTGCGTGATGGGAAAGGTCAACTCCGAGTGCACTGCCTGCACCTGTGAGGAACACCTTCTCCTGGGTTCTGTCCGGGGCGCTGGAGGTCTCACTGCAGAAGGGGCAGCCATCCTACGCTCTGATCAGCTCCTCACCCTGACCGACCACAACGGCCATTTCCGCATCCCGGGAATCTGTGCCGACGGCAACACCAGCCTGTCCGTCAACCTTCAAGGCCACGTCACCCAGAATGTGGTCATACCCCTCAGTGCTCAAAGAACCTCAGTCCTGAGTCTTCAGCTGAAAAGAGCAGGTGAGAGTCGAGTCTCACCATCACCTGAGGGACTTCTCTGACATCTCTCACCTTCTTCTAGACAAGCTCCGAGTCCTCAGCAGCCCTGAGAGCAAGGTCAGAAGAGAAGGACAAACGACTGCCTTCTGCTGCAAGGTGGCTGGGATGCCGGGCCCTGACAAGTATCAGTGGTGAGTGGAAAGAGGCAGATGTTTTTTTCTTTCAGGGTTTAATCCACTTTGTTCCCACAGGTTTCATAACAACACTCTTTTGGAAAAGGCCACTGAGAGTACCCTGGTCCTACGGGACCTGAAAAGTGACCAATCTGGGGAGTACTACTGCAGAGCGAGTGGTCCTTCTGGAGCTGTCAAGACCAAAGAAGCGACTCTCAAAGTGATCGGTGAGTTCTTATCCCCTCATGTTGCATGTTTAGAACAGATGAACTTGTTCTGGTGATTTTATTTGTCGCACGCATCAAGGCCTGGGTTCTAAAAACAGGGTTGAGTCAAAGTAAATATTATCTAAAAACATGTGTGATATTGAAATGTGTATAAACTAAACGGTTTGAAATATGTACTAATTAAAACACAAAATCTATTGAACCTATATCATGCAGTGTACAAAGATGTATTTAAGATTTTACTACAAGTGACAATCGTCATTAATGTTGTTGGTGTTGCTCGTCATTCACTTGTATGGCCTCTAACCGCTGCCACCTACCGGTTCAATTAGAGCTATCAAAACGCGCAAATCAACTTAACTTTCAATGAGACAACACAACTTATTTTAGAGATGATCGGTAAATGGTTAGTGTCAGAAAGACCCCTAACCACCCAGTGGTCAGTCAGTGGCTGTGATACTAGATTGTAAGCCTAGCTGTGTGAGTTGAGGCTGAGTTTTCCATGTTTCATTTCAAAAATCCTCTTTCCAGGTCAAAGGGAACCATCATGTGGCTCCCAACCAGAGTCCCACCTCATCCGTCTCCCTCACGACTGTTTCCAAAACAGCACAAACTCGTCGTACTTCGACGTGGGCAGGTGTCCGCCGAGAACTTGTGCCGGTCAGCTGGACAACGGGATCAGGTGCAACGACAAGGTGTCGTACTGCTGTGGGGTCGCCAAGATGGAGAAGAGGCTGCTCCATTGTCAGGGGTACCAGCTGCCCGCCATGGTGGTGAGCGAGTGCGGCTGCCAGAAGTGCGTGGAAACCAAAGCGATAGTGCACGGTAGGGCCGTGGCGGCGGACAACGGTGAGCCCATGAGGTTCGGCCATATCTTTATGAACGGCGTAAGAGTCGGACGCACTGGCTACAAAGGAACCTTCTCGCTTCAGGTTCCCCCCGAAACAGAGAGACTCGTCCTGACTTTTGTGGACAATCTGAAGAAATTCATCAACACCACAAAGGTTTTACCGTTTAACGAAAAGGGTGGAGCAGTTTACCATGAAGTTAAACTTCTGAGGAAGAAAGAGCCGATAAAAATCAACTCCATGGAAACCAACACTCTGGAGCTGGGGGAGGTGGAAAACGAGGATCCCATGGTTCAGATTCAGATTCCCCCTTATAGTTTTTACAAAGAGAATGGCGAGGTCTTCACCGGTAATGTTGACGCCAGCGTGACTTTCCTTGACCCAAGAGACGTTTCAACAGCCGCTGCGGCCCAAAGTGATCTGAACTTTGTAGGGAGTGAAGGAGATACTTTACCTTTGAGGACCTATGGGATGTTCTCCGTGGATTTCAGAACGGAGGAAACGAACGAGCCTCTGAATGCCGGTGAAGTGAAAGTGTTTTTGGATTCAGCTCAGGTGAAAATGGCAGAGCATGTCGGCGCAATGAAACTGTGGTCCCTGAACCCAGAAACAGGGCTGTGGGAAGAAGAAGGAAGCCTGAAGTTGGAGAGAAAGTCAAGACGAAAAAGGGAAGAGAGAACCTTTCTGATTGGTAACATGGAGATCAGAGAACGCCGACTCTTCAACCTGGACGTGCCCGAAAACCGGAGGTGTTATGTGAAAGTCAGAGCGTTCCGAAGTGAGCGTTTCATGCCCAGTGAGCAAGTCGAGGGAGTCGTGGTCAGTCTCATCAACATGGAACCTACAGCGGGGTTTTCCTCCAACCCTCGGGCCTGGGGGCGCTTCGACAGCGTCGTCTCAGGGTCCAACGGCGCCTGCCTTCCTGCTTTCTGCGATGACCAAAGGGCCGACGCTTACTCCGCCTACGTCATGGCCAACCTGGGTGGAGAAGAACTGGAGGCGGTCCCTTCCTCTCCCAAACTCAATCCTAACCTGATTGGAGTGCCTCAGCCTTACCTTAATAAGCTGAACTACAGGCGCACAGACCATGAGGATCCCAAAGTGAAGAAGACGGCGTTCAGCATCAACCTGGCCAAACCAACTCCAAATACAGCGGAAGAGGCCAACGGACCAGTCTACTCTTTTGAGAACTTGAAAGAATGTGAGGAGGCTCCTTTCAGCGCTGCCCACTTCCGCTTCTCTAGGGTAGAAGGAGACCGCTATGATTACAACACGGTGCCCTTTAATGAAGACGACCCCATGAGCTGGACCGAAGACTACCTCAGTTGGTGGCCCAAGCCCATGGAATACAGGGCCTGCTTCATTAAAGTCAAATTGAACAGCCCGCATGAGCTTAACGTGCGATCTCGGAACATGGGCGGCACGCACCCAAAGACGGTTGGCCAGCTGTACGGCTTGCGAGACATCAGGAGCATCCGTGACATGGACACCCCGACCCTGTCTGCGGTGTGCCTAGAGTTCAAGTGCAGCGGAATGCTATACGATCAGGAGCGCGTGGATCGTACCCTGGTGAAGGTGATTCCACAGGGAAGCTGCAAAAGAGAGCAAGTCAACGGAATGCTCCAGGAGTATTTAGTCAACCACCTGCCTCTGGCCGTCAACAACGACACCAATGAGTTCACCATGCTGGCTCCTCTGGACCCGCTCGGCCACAACTATGGGATCTACACGGTGACCGACCAGGATCCGCGCACGGCCAAAGAAATCGCCCTGGGGCGCTGCTTCGACGGCACATCCGACGGCACGTCTCGGGTGATGAAGAGCAACGAAGGAGTCGCGCTGACATTCACGTGTGGCGACCGCGAGGCAACTCATCAAAGCGTCTTCCAGACGGCTCGGAGTTCACAGGGTCAAATTGTATCGGGCGGGGGCCGAAGCGACGGCAGGCCAAATAGACGCCGACAGAGAGCTAATGCCCGCAGGAGAAGTGCTAGGGATCCGATGGGAAGACGCACTAGGGCTTAAAACTAAACATCCAAAAATGAGAACATTGTCACAACCAGGTCCACAAATGTATTCAAATAAGCAGCTTTGTGCCTGTATTAACCTTGGAATTTTGTTGTTGCATTTTTAACTGTACTGTGGAAAATGTATACTTGAACTTGTAAATAGCATATTTATTACACACACCAAAAAGCTTTTCACTAATAAAGGAACAAAAACCTCACCCATTTGACCAGCGATTTATTAAATTAGATGCTTATAAAACACTGCAGATGCTGTATTTCCAAACACTGTACATTTCCAATCGTCCATGTAACGTCGAATCTGGTCAGTTGCTAAAAAACGAGGAGACGTAAATCTCCGTTCTCGAGCCCATATGAAGATATGGTGGGGTGAGGCCCGTGGACCTCCGCTCCTCATCACACTTGATACAAGCCAGCAGAAGCAATGAATAGAAGACCGATTCTGACAGACTATCACGAGATTGCAGTTGGTCATGCAATTAAACGCCTTTAAGCTCTACGTTTCCAAGGACGCTCCAGAGATGTTACGAGAAAATAGCAGTTTTTAATTTTGATGCAAGTTGTTAAAGGTTCACAGAGGAAGAATGGTGAATATGTCGTGTTTGTAGTTCACAACCTGGCAACGAATTGAGTGACAACCTAAAAATGTTTGCGTATACGTGACATTGTGTTCTTGCATAGAACCTTTTGTTTTTGTCTCTACGCTTACAACTGCAATATCGTATCTGCCATTTTGTCTGGAGAAACATTTCATTAAAATTAACCCTTTCACACCAAGAAACAGCAGTTCTTTTTCCTTTGAAGTTTTGAGTTAACTTTGCGACTGAACGAGAAAGGCAAGATCATTCATTTTAAACGTAAAAAGATGGTGAGATTTGATGCTCCCTGGTATAGTCCCTCTGCTCGTGGAAGCAAAATCAACGGGGCTAGAAAGTTCGAATTCTCCAGGATGGCACTGGACAGCGGGATGAGGTACAGCTGCACTGCTCTGGGTTGGAAAGATGAAGACAGGGGTGGAGGAGCCGCTGTCACATGAAGTCCTCGTAGTCTTGGGCGTAGCCACCGTCGAACGATGCATAGTCCAGCTCGTCTCTCATCTGTGCTTTCAATCCACCACCAGGTACGACGCCCTTCTTCTTTTTCTTTCCTTTGTTTTGCTGTCAATAAAAACTTCCACTGAGTATTTTTTTTTTAAAGTAAATAGACATTGCGTTTACGTCATTAAGGCTTAGCAATGATTATTCGACAACAGCGCCATCTGCTGGACATTAATGAAAATAAGCACTACTTACTTTTTCCTGTTTTTGTTTTTCACTAAGCAGCACAGAGAGGGCGGTATTGACTTTTTTCAAATCCTCTACTTCCACTGTAGAAAGAGAGAAGGGGAGATTTTAAGACATGCTCAAGTCAAGTCATCTATACAGAATAATAATGTAGCAAGTATCAAACCCTTACATGAAATACACAGCTCCCGAAACAAAGACTCCAGGAAACTGGAATAATGCGCAGAGGTTTCAAACTTGGATATCTTTTCTTTCAGCATCTTTTCAAACTCTTGGAATTCCTCTTTGGAAGACGGACACATGGTGTCGATTCCAGCGACACTGTTTGATGTGCTGCCAACACCTGGGAGAGAACAAGCAACAATTTAATCATTTATACAGACAACATTATTAAAAGGGGAAAAACAGTTCAGAGAATGTTCTGCATTATCAAACGCTCATGTTTATGCATTGTTACACTACAAGTATTTTTTTATATGATGCTATAGTAAATGTTCCGTAAAAGTGGAGGATTATATATATATATATATATATATATATATATATAGATTACAGTATATTTTATGAGACCAATTGATTCAAATGAATTAGTGGAGAAATGGAAGAAAATGTGATAATATACATGCACTTTTTTTTTAAACTTTTATCAATATATCAAACAAAGATTTACCAATAACGGCCAGGTCAATGCATTATTCCCCCAACTTTTTTTTTTAATCCCACTTATCCCAGAGTAACATTCAAGATATCAGGTAATTCTGATTTCAATACTCTTTTCCTCTAGCACAGGATACGACTACAAATACTGTATATTTATAATTGAACATCTTAAAATATGGCAAATTCTTCAGTTTTAGAATTAAGACGGGCATCACATTCTTAACCTCATCTAACCTGAATTGTCTCAATCATTTATGCACCTTTTTATTTTTTTTTAAATAATTCTAAAATCATTTTTATTCACCCAGTCAACCCTTAACTATATAGGCATGTTTGCATGTCTTCAGTCACTTCAATGGCAGAAAAATATATGCTATCCATCAACTGTGACCCTCATCATTCATCACTTTATTGAACAGCCCTACTTCAGAGCATATTAACAGATTGGTTTGATTTATAGCTAAAATAATTATTTGTTCAGTTTGTACAAAAACTTAATTTTTTCATCCGAATCAGAGAAAAATTCACATAGTAGCCGTCAAGACAATGTTATACATGATACTACTCTTAAAGATTTCAAGTTAAAGTATCCTCCTCAAAAGGCAGATTCATCTCCAGTCAAATGACAAACAAACATTGTCTAATATTATAAAACACAAGAACACGGAGCTTCGTCCTACCAAAAGCATCGTTTGCTAGTTCAAGATCTGCATCTTCCTGTAACTTCTTCACTCTCAACTTCTCTGCAAGTTGATCTTCTGGATTGAGCTCTTCTAGCTGGTGGGAGAAACAAAACAATGACCAACTGAAAACATCACATCAATATTGAGAAAAATCTTTTAGAATGAAAAACTCACATTTTGTTCCCTGACTTTTTCATTCTGCTCCTGTTGTTTCTTTTTTAGACGGTTTTCCTTCTCTTTGATTTTCTCACTTAACTTTTTCTTTTCAGAAACCTTGGAGTCTGAAAAACAAAAAAAACTTGAAACATTACAAAATATCCATCAATGAGACTTGGATCATCGTCTGGCACATACCTGTGCCTGAGGCCTCTTCCTTCTTTACCGCTTCTTCCTCCTCATCATCCCAGTTATCCTGAGACGAAAAGATTTGCAGTCAAATATTGTGCTAAAGCAGGGCCGTCAAGCACACATGGGGCCAAAACACCTTTAGCAATTGCAGTCGCGTGTCGACCAAAATTAATGTGGGAATCTAATCGTCATCGTCTTTTAGTTCTTGGAGGTTCAATCCATCTTAATTACCCAATTCTCCTTTATCAAACCCTCCAATAAAATACATACCGTCAGTTTAACTCTTATTGGAAGTCATAATCAGCACATGCATGGAAAAAACCGAAAGTTTTAAAACACAAAATGTCCATCAACCTTGTTATGTTTTAGTTTTAAAGTATTCATTTGGGAAAGTTTATTAAGTTTAGACAAAGTATATACACATATTTACATCCTGTGCGTTCATTTTTTTTATAAAAAGGAAACAAATTTGTTTTATGGGTTCTTTAAATAAAGATTTAACAACACGTTTTACCTTTATTTAATTACTTTGAGATTCATTTAATGGAAACATTAGTGATTTGTTGGCAACTTGCAATAGCAAGAGTTTGAATCTTGTGTATATTAGCATAAAATGTATTGAGCAACTGCTTTCAACAGACTTTAGAAAAGCTTTATAGCCCGACCTGAGGAAATAGCAGATATAGTAATTCAAGATACCATCAGTTAGCCACAGCATACCTTATATTGTCACAACTTAACTCTGACCATCCAAATTCAGCTCTGACAGAGCAATGTGTATCCATTTCATCTAGGGTGAACATAGGTACTGTTTTTGGAGCCAGTTTTTTATCTTTCATACATGTGTACATTGTAACATGATCCAAGTCTAAAGTAAAGATCAGCTGAGCAAGAATAAAAGTTAATCCAAACGTATCAATCTTTTTAATCAACGTTAAGGCATCATTTTGGTCTTTTTATTTTCCATAAGGAACTGCGAACCTAAAATGGGTTACCTCTTGTTTTTTTTTTTTACTTTTAATACATGTTCCATTATTTTATTTATATACGTCCATCCTTGACACCAGATGTTATTCTGAAGGAAGCAATACCCAGGTTGTACCGATTTGTTAGACCAGGAGATATTAAATTGTATTTTGTTTTGAAAAAAATATATATATATTACGGACTACATTTTTTACTTATTTAACTGGGTTAGAATTACCTTTTTTTTTTAAAAATAAAATAGTTATACTGGCTTCAAAAACCGTCAAAACTTTTAGTAGATACACAATATGATCACCATGTTCCATGTAAGGTATATTTTGGAACATAATTAAATAGAAACCCAGCAGAATGTTGTTCGAAATACATGTCATGGTTCTAGTGAGTAACTGGTCCCAGAATAAAGGCTGTGATCCACACAATAGTTCGAGTAAGGCGAGCAATGATGATTCAGTTGTCAAACCATATGTCACAGCACAATTGAAGAGGCCTCGGAAACCAGCACTTTCTCAATTCAAGTCCCTGACGAGAGAAACCACGACAACATGTCAGAGGATTCTTGCTCTGGTCGAGCTGTTATGAGACAGAAAGTTCGAGGCCTAGTCGCAGCATGAGTCGAGTCATCAATACCCATCTTCTGATGCTAAAGTTCGTTAGCATGCTAGCATGCTACAGTGGCCACACGTACGGTTAGCATCTCGCAACCGAAACCAAAAATAGCCCCAAACATGTCGTGTGGTGGCCCCAGCAATGTCAACGATGTCGCGGGGTACAAGTCACGGGGAAATAAAGCGGTGACATCAACAAACAAACGGGGATAGAAGCGTCACGCTCCGGGCACACGAGTTAGCTAACATGCTAGCTGCTAAAGGGGGCTAAACGACAAGCATGGCAACACAGCCCGACATGTTAGCTTTTCTCAACCGACTCGAAACCGATCCTCCGGGTCCGGCGTCAGAACCCCCGTCGACCCACCTTAACGTCTTCATCTTCGTCTTCACCTTCCCATTTGTCCAGCGTTGCCGCCTTTTGAATCGGCTCCTCCGGCTCGTAGTTGTCAGCGTCTGTAACACCAAGAACATGAGGTTGGTCAGACAGATCCACATCTAACCTCGATGGCGACACTGACGGCGCGACTACAAAGCCCGTGACGAGCGGCTGACGGACAGAAAGCTTTCTGTCCCCCAAACTTTAGTTTCTCACCCCAGTCCGCCATGATGGCTGTGTTGCTTGTGTTTGACAGGCTGGACCTCTCCTCGCTGCTGCTGCTCCTCCTGTCTCCTCCTCCTCCTGGACGTCACCGCGCCGGCTTATCTCCTCTCGCAGCCCGCTGCAGGCAACACGACACCGGGCGGGGGTGACCCGTGCACGCCCGGACTCCAACGTGTGGACTTTTTTGTTTTAATAAAAATAAAGTTTTAAGTAGTTTGCCTCCGCTTTTAATGTCTTTCCCGGTCGTGTGGCAATTATGTGGGAGAACAGAAAAATAAAAAAATGATAATTAAAAAGTAGTGTACTTTAAGTTACTTTTATCAAGTATAATAAACAAGTATACTAATTGAATACTTCTTCAGACTAAATTGGATTTTTTTTTCAAGTTCAGAGAGGTATACTTTTAAGTATACCACCAGTGTACTAGGTAAGTAAGTAAGTATGTAAGTAATTTTTATTTGTATAGCGCTTTTCCAGACCAGGGTCACAAAGCGCTTAAACAATCAAAACAATATTCAATAAAGTATATACTTTAAAGATCAAGATAAAACTGATAACACAACAGGAGTTCCAGAAAATCAAGGAAAAGCCTGAACAAATAAAAACATCTTAAGATGTTTCTTGAAGGAGTCAGTAGATCCATCAAGCGCAAAGAGAGAGGAAGATTGTTCTAAAGCTTAGGAGCAACAGTCTGGAAGGATTTCGCTCCTCTGGTCCTGAACCGTGTGCGAGGAACCATCAGTAGATTCTGATCCACAGACCTCAGAGCCCGAGCTGGGGTGTAAGGCTGGATCAGATCAGTGATGTAAGGAGGAGCCTGACCATGAATAGATCTGAAAGTAAGAACCAGAATTTTTAAAATTGATCCTGAAAGAAACTGGCAGCAAGTGAAGAGATTTAAGGATCGGAGAAATGTATTTACTCTTGGTCTATAAAAGTTGTGTATTGGCTACGATACATCAAAATAAGTAGGGGGCAACAATGCGATGTATTGCCATACTTAAGGAACAATGATATATTGGTAGTATTGTCCGAGTACTTTCCTCTGGTGTTGAAGAATGTATGTAACTCCATGCACATGAATCTTGACAAGGTTGTAAGTGCTTTCATTTGTTTTGAAACCAAAATATGTTCAAGCATCAACTTTAAAACTTGCTTAGGTCAACTGTATCCTCTCGTCCTCAGTCACCGCTGGGATCTAGGCGGAGGAAAGAATGACTGACAGTCTAGAGGCCGGAGGTTTAATTGCACCAGAAATGAACATGAATAGTGTAAGTTTTTGCATTTTAATTGTAATAAATAGAATGATTTTTTATAATCGATACAGTGCTGTTGAGTACCAATACAGTATTGTGGTAAAGAATATCACCATATATACATATTCTTATTCCCCTAGTCTAAAGTTTAGTTTACAAAATATACTTAAAGTATACTTAGATTACTCTATTCTCTTATATACCAGCTAATAGTTATATAAGTACTACTAGTAGATATGTTGGTTTATTGGAGTATACTTTAATATAGTTTATTGAAGTATACGTTTTATTAAGTATACATCGGTATTTTGAAGTTAAGTATGTCAAATTCAACTTCTACTTTAACTTTATTAAGTATACTACTTCAATTATGAAAATTATTATTATAAAATATATAAACTCATTGTAAACCTGAACATACTTCTATTTGCTAAGAGCCGGATGGTTGACTGATAATGTTTATTATGGCCTGGCGTCAAATCATGTAGAACATTACTAACCAGCCTCGGTTGAAAAGAAAAAGTTTATTTTATAAACAGGACATTATTGGATTTACTGTAAAACATGAAGTTTCAGTTTCAGTTTATTTTAAAAGGACAATCATCAACACTGATAAATCATTCTCGGAACATGGGTTGACTCTTATATTAAGCAGAAATGTTTACACACATGTTATCTAATATAGATAACGGGAAAACTCTCACTCATAATAAATGTAATTGAGTTAAAATAACACATCACACACAACAACACAATAATCTTTGGTTTCCTTAGTGCTGAACAAAATACTTAAATAGCAACAACATAAATTACACTTAAGATAAATAAAGCGTGGTAATAGCTGATATTAGAAGTGCTTCATTCACTGTTATTGCACGAACAAGAGCGACTCTGGTTGGAGTTCTAATCCGGTGAGGTCACAAGCCGGGGTGTGCCGGACTATTATGAGGCTTCACCAGCAGCAGAGTCAGCAAACACAGAGTGAGACACAGCAGGCTCGGCCTCACAGCCACACCAGGAGACTTCCCTGAAAGAGACGGAAAGATAGTGTCAAAATCCACCATGTTGATTAGAGAATTCTTGTCAAAAACGTCAGTGGATAACAAAAGAATCATTCAAAGATAACTGCTGTACTAGTTTAGATTCAGTTGAACACTGTGCTTGATTTAATAGGACAACCTCTCAGGTTCAAATGCCGGTCCTCCCAGGGCGTCAGCACCATGGCGAGACCTTTCTTCTGCACCTCTGTCAGGGCTGAGAACTGTTCTGCTGTCACCGCCACCGCCTGCTCGTAGGAGAACATGGTGATCTGCTTCCCGTTGAACACCACCTTCGCATCAGAGCGACAGTCAGGAATATAATCCGTTTAAATTCACTTCAACCATGACCGTCCCTTACAGCAAACTTATCTGCAGGTATCATCGAGATGGCCAAAGGTGTCAGTCCTTCAATTTGATTCCTCACCAAGGCAGACATGGACATATCTGGGAGCCCGGCTGTCAAAAACAGCATCATTGAAGACTGTTTAGCAACACACTGGAGAGGTTCTGACACTCGATCAATACTGTCCCAGAAAAGCTGGAGATGGTTTCTGGTGAAACCAGATGCTTCTGTTTCTGTTTGTCCAGTAAAAATCTAAATCAACTTACCTGCAAGGACCCCAATTTCGATGAAAACATCAGCACCCCACGAACTGACAGGTCCAAAAGCCAGTTTATGGATCAGCAACCCGACAAGAGCTTCCAACTGCTTCTCGGAGCAGGCCAGTCTTAGCTGACCCAACCACTGCACCGCCTTACTGCAGCCACAAGGGGGAGCCACGGCACGTCAATCATGATCACAAACACGTGACAACGCGGCTCACCTGAACTCCACCGGATTCAAAGTCTCCAGCTCCACTGTCTCAGCTCCACACAAGATGTATCCCATTGACACCAACAAGCTGGAGTCAAACTGAGTCGGACTGAGGTTCATGGAGTTTTTAATGACATTGAAGAGTGTCGTGAGCTAGGATGGATGCAAGGACAGGAAGCTCATGTTATTGAAATCACCCGAACCCTCCACATTATTCTCTGCATCACTGGCTCCAAATATTTGATCACTTCTGTGTTCATTACCTCTGATCTACAACATTTATTCTGCCTCTCATCCTGTGTCTTGTCATTTTGCTATGATTACCAGAAAACATCAACTATTCGGGTCAAACAGTACCTGGTCCTGGTTAAGGGAGCTGATGACCCCCAAGGAAGCGATGCTCCTACGCTCGGTCAGTTTGAGGCTTCTCATCTCCTCTGCTGATATTTCCACTGCCAGTCCACCCAGCTGTGAGATCAGGGACTGGGAGAAGGAGGAAACTGGGCCAAAGATCTGTAATCCAAATCAATAGTTAAGAAATTATAACAAATATAAATATCTTCCCACATGCTGTCAATTCTCTCTCTTTGTTTGGCTCATGATTTGCTTGTATACAATTTGATGCTTTATAAATGTGTTGGACAAAATGTATTAGACAAAAAATAGCACTGCTAAAAAACAACTTGAATAAATAAAAACATGTATTTTAGTGATGAATTAATCTAAAGTACTGACATCTGACTTAATATAACTCATCAATCAAAGTACACATTATTCTTGTTGTTGTTTTGGATCATACATATTTTAATCAACCAAAGTCTTGATGAAAATGATCATATATAGAACCTTTTTATTGATGTTTTATTTATTTTTCTGTTTGGATTGCCACTATAAGTACAATAAGATTTATTTTATTTTGTCAAAATTACACACAAAGATAAGTAATTCACGACAAATTCACTTAAATATGGAACTTGACTTTTTTATGTTTATTGTACAAAACGGGTTTAATGTTTTCATTACTCTTTAAATGTCTGTTTAACAATGTCACGGGTTGTATTTGTGAAAAGAGTTTTAAACGTTGTGTCCTAAACTGATCTCATTATCACCACCATGTGGTCAACAATATGTACTGCACGAAGGTTAGTTTTCTTTCACTTTAAGGTCCAAAAACGTGTAATTGGTGACTGAATTAATCTAAATGTGTGAGAGGCTGTCCGTTCAGTGTGTTCCCTACTCTGACCCTGTGTAGCTGGGACAAACTCCAGCCCCCCACAGCGACATTACGGTCTGTGGTGGACAAAAGTCAATAAATTAAATCTGAATTAAGATTAATGACCAGGATCACAGCTCTAACATAAAGTCCAGAATCTAGAGACTTCTCCGAGTCAGACTGATTCTTACTTCTTTAACTCTTTGGAGGATCTGGCTGCGTTGATACGATTCAAGAAATGGATCGAGGCCCATCAGCTCCAGACAGTCGTAGAAGGCTGAGGGCAACATGCTGGTCAGACTGTGTGACGTCCAGGCGAACGGAGCTGTGGTGTGAAGGATCTGACAGGTGGGAACCATAGGAGGCGCTGGAGAGAGATGGTAGAGCTGAAATATATTCTCAATTGTATTCATCGGGGACACTATTGAGATGCTCACGTGAGCCTGGAGTCATCCTGAGGAAACCCAGGAAATACTGGAGGACGAACTGCTGCTTCTTTGAGAAACGCCTCCTGTCGCTCACGTCCAGGCAGTGTCTGCCAACATGGCCGTCCTGCCACCGACGCTGGCTCATGAACAGCCTCTCCACACGCGCCACCGTCATCAGATCCTGCGGCACAAGAGACACACGCCTTTGAGCAGGACAGGAACCGTGGCACCTGATCCTGACACCTCCAGGTGAGACGACACCTGCAGGATTTATTTACAGCCCGTGTTAACCAGTCCAGCCCCGGGTCACGTAACAATCTGGACCACTCACTGGGTCTTTACACGGACGACAGAAGAACGGACTGAGAATAGAAAGGTTGACGAAAGATCGTCACATATTTTGGTTAAAGTACAACTAGCAGGAAAAAAAAAAAGTTTTTTACTATTATGGAATTTTCTGCCATTGATTAACTAAATAACAAATGGAGAAAGATTATTAAAAAATATATATATATACAGTATCATATATGAGAGAACTTTTTTTAAACTTAAATTGGAGCCATTTTGAACAAGAAAATGCCTTTTTATCATGATTTTGTTTTTTGTTTTCTCAATTATTATTTCTAGAAAGAAGAATAAGTGAAGGAAATCTCCCTTTTATTTATCTATCCGTCATCTATCGTTTATAAAAAAAATGTCTTTCATAAATTAGGTATTTTCCGTATCAACATATAGATTAAAAACATATTTGAAACATATTTGGAAAAGGAGATATAATGTAAGCACTGAAATAAAAAAATATATAAATAGATGAACACTTATACTTGTTCTTATTATGGATTTATTCTTTATTCTGTAGATGTAAAACACTAATTATTAGTGATAAAAGGTAATCATTTAAAAGCTGATGGTGTTTAAAAGATAAACAATAATACATTTATCCAACAAAAGAAAGGTTACACATAATAATCAGTGACAAATGAAAACCTTTAATTAAAAACGGATTAAGTGCAGTATTATGTGAACACATTAGGGCTTTATTGTTCGTGGTATTATCGAAAACTTTATTTAATTTAGTCGACTCTGTGGAAAGATTTGAAAAATCATTCACACATTGAGAAGAAACACGATGAGAACAGGTGAGTGGATCGACTCCACTGGTGGATCTCTGTGTTCATAAACTCACCATAGAAATCTCCTGCAGCTTCTCCTCTGACAGGAAGAAGAGCATCCTGCCCACCTCAGTCAGCGTGGTGGAGTTCCACTTCTGGACTGGTCTGAGAGAAGACATCAGAGGAGAAACTTGAAGTGATCAACTTTATTTTAATATGAATGCAAAAGTGATGTCTCACCCAAACGTGGCCTCCTCCTGCAGCATCTTGGCCATGATGTCCATCTTGTTGGAGGTGTAGCACAGCTGCTGCAGTGACTCCAGGTTGTTGACGAAGAACTCCCGGTCCAGTTGGATGAAGACCTGGTCCACCACGAATGTGGCCATGACCCCCAGAGAGAGGAACTCCTCCTTCGTGAACACCCCAGTGTACATGTCCTGCAGCACAGAGGAGGTGTCAGAGGAACATCTGGTGTCCATCCTGTCAGGAGCTGCACTCACCATCCTCTGGACCATTTTGTCCACGAGGAGCTCCTTTTTGGTCCTGGACTGGATCCAAAACTGATGTGGAAAGTCCAGGATCAACCTTCGAAACGTGTCCATCATGTCCGGGGTGAACTTTTTGATGGTGCTGACGCTGAGAACGTGCAAAAGAGTTCCTCACAGGACTTCACATCACCATCAATCACAACATCTGACTTACGGCATGGAGAGCGCGATCTCAGCTCCCAGGTCCCCCAGAAGCTCAGGAAAGAACTCAAAATGATAAAGCTCCTCAACGACACATTTTTTCTGGAATAAATAAACAGGGTTTAATATAAAGATGTATAAATATCTATATAATATGACTTTTATACCAGTGATGTGTGCAGAGGACGAGGCTGCTGCCGGAGAAGAGCCAGAACTCTTCTCACGGCTGAGGGTGTAGGATCTGATCTGAGTCTCTCCTGGAGGACTGTGCAGCTCACCCCCTGTAGCACCGTCCCCAGACTCCTTCGTATTGTAGAGAAGCAAGTAAATACAACATGTGTTTATTGAAGTAGCATTAGCTGCACATACAGGAAATCCAGTGTTTGGCTGCTCCCCATCCTTGATAGAGTTTGTTCTCTTTCCAACTGATTGAAGATGGCTTTGGCCTGGAGAGTGAAAAACAGAAGAGAAGATGCTCTGATAGAAGGTCAACAACAGTCAACTCAAAGATCTGAATCCCTTAGTCTAATCATGGATTTTTTCCATTTGATTAAAAAACATATTTCTGTAGATGTAAATCAATCATTATTAGTGATACAAAATAATATGGGTATTTAAAAGATAAACACTAATACATCCATCTGAATCTTAAAAAACGAAATAAGGTTATACATAATAATCACTTACAAATTTGTACTTACAAAATTTTGAAATAAAAATAGTGGCTTAGATAAAGTGCAGTGAAATATATTTCTTAAGGAAGGTCTGTATTATTATAAAACATTATGTGTTTGGTATTATCGTAATGTTATTAAATTTAGTCGACTTTGTGAAAGCATCGAAACATTAATACATTGAGAAGAAACACAATGAGAACAGGTGATCTCAAGCTGAAATATCGTCAATGAATGTCAATAACTAACTTGAACAAGGTCAAAACTCTCAGTGTGGCCTGGGGACCACATGCAGCCCCTCTACTGTATTTATGTGGCCATAATAATTAGTACATGTAGAAAATGACAAACAGTTTTATTAGAGTTTGATATTGTATTTACTCTTAATACAACTTTCTTAAATACTATGTTTAGGTTTTTTTCTTTGTCCTTTTTTTGACCCTCAAAATCGTTTGATTAAAAACGGAGTTCTCGTTTAGAAGGAAACGTTATTTTATATCCATTTTTTGCAGGTATTCCAGGTGTATAAATATTTTATCAGCATACTAAGGTTTATCTTTTTTATTTTTTTACTTGCTTTGTTTCTTTAGTTTCCAACCATATTTTGGCTCTTTACTTTTTTGGCTTGACGGCCCCTGAGCCACAGTATATAATGTGGCCCCTGAGGAAATTTAATTTCCCACCATAGCAAGCGACTTCACATGCTTTAACCGTCTGCAGACGTCTGTGAGTGGATCACCTGCTGAGTGTTCCAGGGTTTTGTACGAGCAACACTGATTTCCTCCTCCAGCAGAGGAATCCTGGAAGAAACGCTGAGCAGCGGTGTGCAGTCCAGCAGAAGCTCCACATCATCCAGCCAGTCGACCACCTCTGGAAAACCCTAACAGAAAAAAAAACAACAACGAATGAAACGACCCGTTCCCGGTCACACTACTCGATCTCCCACCCAGAGTTTAGTGGTGATGGCGTTCGCCTGTGGGCGGCTGGAGCAGAGGCCGTGCTCGGCCATGTCCGGCAGAGATAACAGCAGCCAGTCCGAGGTCAGAGTCAACAAAGACTCCGTCTTCACGCCCGACACCAGAGCGCCGAGGCCCCGTAAGCGCCCCGCTACGTTCAGCTGGAGGGACGACAAACTGTGAAACTTCTACATTCAAACTGGATTTATTAAAGAAAGACACTTACTGGGTAAATGGACGACAACTTTTTGGTGATAGCAAAAGCCTGAAAAATATAATCATGGAACGTATTAAAATAAAACGTTTGACTTCATGACGGTGTCCACGGACGCTGCTTGGACCAGTGTATGAATAACTTGATTTGTGTCTTTTTGACTTAAGCGGAGGAGGTTCGCTCACGTCGTGCATGACGAGACAACAGCTGTGCTGCGAGCTAAAAGTAAGAGCAGACGGACCAAAGTTTAGATCTTCTTCTAAAGTGTCCCACCTCAGGGACTTCTGTGGCCTGTCAGCTGTTCCTCAGCCAGACCAGCTGCCACCTCAACCAACAGGTGGAGCATTGTCCACCACACTAGATTGACAGATGCATTTTAGTTAGAAACAAGTTGTTGTTTTTTGTACCTGTGCCGGGCTGAAGCTGACAGAGCGCAGCGTGTTCAGAGCCGAGTTGAGCTGTGAAGATGTCAAACCTTCCAGGAAAGTAAGCCCTAGAGATGGGAGCAGGTGAGAGATCTCTGACAACTGCTGAGGACTGAGCAGGGAAGGGATCCTGAGCTGCTCGTCATCCAGTAACATGTCAGAAGTCTGTCAGACGGAAAACAAAAAAACGGTCGTGAAGAATCAAAGGAGGTTAAATCTTGGTTTGTGGTCTCACCAGAGAGCTCGGCAGGTTGCTTCCGTCTCGTGTGCAGTTCATGAGGATGTCTGAGATAAGCCCGAAGGACTCAGTTCCTCTATAGACCTCCAGGTCCCGAGGGTCCGCCAGACATGTGAGGGTACCAAGTCTGAAACAAGAAAATAAGGATCAAAGATTGCTAAAATACAACACATCTTTCTTAAGTACACTTTTATTTGTTTAAGAGAAGGATTGCTCAAGATCATTTTTAGATTCAAAATGAACATGCTGGTTTATTCTCCTTGGGTTTGAAGCATCTCCATGAAAGGATTCCTATCGGAGTTTTAACTTGTTCACGTGTTTCCTTGAGTCTTAGAAACCGAGTATTCTACAAGTGAGGCTCCTGAAGTGAAGACGCCAGGACATTCATACCACACCACACCACTGAAGGGTGTGCTTTTCTTTACTAGTTTCTCAGACACCAGGTGGAAAGGGTTTTCACTTTGTAGACTTAAGACTACACTTCAGGCTGACTAGAGATCCTACATGGAACTGTTTTGTTCCAAGGGATGGAAAGATGAAGGAAATATGGAAACTATTTCCCTGCAAAAAAAAAAAGTATATTCCTACGTGAAGTGACCAAATATCAAGCAAGCTATTATGAGCTCTTGGGTCATATTAAGCAGATAGCATCCGACCTGGTAAAGTCTCCGTCCGTCAGGTTCTTGTACGTGCCGACGATACTTTGTGAGATGAACTCCTGCTGTAGCGGCGTCAGCGTGTTACTCTGCAACACGTCCAGTCCGTCCAAGAGCTGGAGAAAAACATGACAACATTTGTTAAAGCCACAACGTGTACGTGCTAAACTATTGTTTCTGGCGCCCTCGTGTGTCAAAACAGTTAAACTGCAACGTCGAGGTAAATTTGTTCAACAAGAGAAAGACTTTTGTTGCATCAGTTTCTGGTTCGTTGAAAAAAGTCTCTCAGTAATTCATATAAAAACACTGCTGCTGGAAATCAGTTTGGTGGTCACATGACACTTATAACGTCAAAATGTAAGTTAGTGCTGCTTGATCAAGCAACAATCTGACCGTTACAGTCATTAAATCAGAGAAGTACTTTCCACCGCCTCTAACTTGTCTCATCCAGCATATTTACTGGACGTGAGCGTGCTAACAGTAGCGTTGTGTTGCAGCCAACAGAGCGATCGGGTTTCTCAGCGAGGTGTCGGAGCTCAGTTGTTACCTGAGCAGGTGAGAGGTGCTGGAAGTTGTTATGGAAGGGCAGGAAGGCGATTATGTTCCCGATGTCCCTAATGATCGACTGGTGACCTTCTGTGATGTCAGAGAGCGGCATAGCTTTGCTGTACCACAACCCGAAGGCCTGGCGCTGGTCCAGAGACATCTGCCACAAGTTCCTGTTGATGGTCTCCCTCCTTAAAGTGAGTCATATTCGGTGTTAAAATGTCACAAAATGATGAATGATCAACTGAAGGAACTCACACAGCAACTGGACTTTTTAATACACATTTAAACACTTACACCACGTTGAAGTTGGGCAGTGAAGGTAGCGCGTAGATGTCGGCAGGACTGGCACTCTCCAGGAAGGGCGCCAGCTCAGAGAACAGATTCCCGTCCTTCACCACATGGGTCTGGAACAGCACGGCCACCATCGTGGAAATATATGCTTCAGGCAACTGGAAACAGAAAAAGCTTTCATCAGCAATGAAGTGAAGTGGAGCGTTGTTTAAGTTGTGCTCGAACATGCTTGATCACCTGGAGTGTGTCCTTATTTCGACTGTAATACTGCAGGATCAGTCTGACGGTGCTGACGTGAGAGTCGCTCAGAACTTCTTTGAGGTCCTCGAGTGGAATCTTAAAGTACTCCTGTTGGAGCCGCAGAAAATACACAATGAAGAACTTCTGCAACATGTGCAGCCGACAACAAATAAATGAAATTATTTGGTTTTATTGTTTTGATAATCTAAACTATTACAAAACAAGTATATATATAATCAAATATATTGAATAATAAAATGTTATTAAATAAAAATAATATAAGCTCTTCTATACAAGTTCAGTTCTGACCTCAAAAGGACCGGGTTCATGCATACAGTCCATGTGTCCTCTTTAATTCTGCGCTAGAACATGATTGAGTCTCACCTCGATGATGCGGAAGTCATCTGTGGTCGCTCCTCTACTGGTCTGCATCAAGCTGGTCAGAACCCTCTGCAGGACAAGAGAGTGGAATATGTTCACCAACTTGTAGGAAGCACTTAAGGAGGGCAACATGTATTAGTATGTATCAAATATAATTGACTTGAAGATTGTACGTAAAAAAGCTTCACCGAGACACCTTGAAACTTCATTAGTACTTATTATCTGTGTAATACGATGATGTCGCAATATCTCAATACCATTTCTTTTTAAAAATAATTCCATCAGACATGACATATAAAATAGATGTTTTTTAGTCTGTTTGTTTTTCAGTTTATTTCAAAATATACAGAAATCGAGAAGATAAATAATAATGAGTTCATGTTACAAACAAATTAGAAATGTGAGGGGCTCTTGACGTCATTAAAATGTATTGTTTTAAAAAAAAATTATAACCAAGTAGGTTATGTTTACTGTAGCAAATAACTCAAGAACACATTGTGTTTATTAATTAATTTACTGTGTAGCAGCACAAGTTCCCTTATTTCCTTTGTCTGTAGATTTTATATTCTTCATATTCATTATTCTTTTAAATTGTAAAGAAATTAACAAATAAACTCTGCTAATACATGCTTATAAGCATTTATTATGTCCTCTTCTTATGGTTCTATACTTCTACAATTAACTTTTATTTTAAAAAGGTAAATATTTATTTTACTTTATTAACTTTACCTGCTGCTACCCTACTTAAAAAACAGTACAAAAAGATTTATATAATTAAGGCTTTATTTATTGTGTGCATACCACAACAATGCTGCCACCTGTTTATTAAATTAGTTCATTGATAAAAAAAAAGCTTCAAATGCTGGAAAAGCATTCAATTGTATGGATATGAAATGTTGAACGATCCTATTGGGTGAAGAAAGGAAAGCAACACAATATGGCTGTTAAAGAGCTGCTTGGCAGAGGTCTGTGCTCATTTGATTTATATTCTAGTTTGTTTATATGTCTACTTAAAGGAAGGTAAAGAAAAGTCTGTTAAAATTCTCACCCCAAAACACTGCAGCACGACCCTCTTCCGGTCAAAGCTACTCTCTCTCTGCATGTATTGATGGACGGCATCCAGCACGTTCAGACGGATGTTCTCAGAGATGTGCAGCGTGATGTTCTGGACCCTCTCCACTGCTAGCATGAGTATCACGGAGGTGCTGACCGCCTGGTCCAACACTGTGGCCACGCTCGGACTCAGAAGCTGTCCCACCCTGGACCACAGACCGTCACCCAGGCAGCGGATCATCCTCTGCACGACCAGGGTCTGATCCGGCCCCGGAGCGCAGATGGTCTGGAAGTCGGCTGCGGCGCAGGTGGAGTTCATCTGCTTCACCAGGGTGAGCAGAGGGCAGGAGGGCGACTCCGAGGTGTGGTTGGTTCTGGTGTAGTTGGTGTAGATGGCACACATGGTGCTCACCCACATGCTGGAGGGCTCGCTGAGCAGCCTGGACAGAAGCCTCTTGTCGGGACAGACGGAGGACATGAAGTTGACCTGGTCGTGCTCCCAGCAGAGAGTGAGCAGCGTGACGTCCGGGTGCGAGATACTCCAGCTGGAGTACTGGCACTGTTCTGCCGGGTTGAACCCCGGGGTCCCCCCTCCTTGTGAGCCCCCACCTCCTCCTCCTCCTCCTTCTGGTGGGACCTTTACGGACGTGAGGTTGGCACAGTGCTGGATCAACCAGGTGTTGTCCTGGTTGGCCAGCAGGTTTTGGAGGACGGTCTCGTTGGCACACACTAATGTGGTGAAGTTCTTTGGGTCGACCTCGGCGCAGAGAGCCAGGACCGTCATGTCAACAATGATAGGTTTGGTCCAGTCCGAGTATCTGCACACCTGCGAGAAAAGTTATCTAGTTAGTGGGAAGAAACTGGAGCAGGGGTAGGCAACCTGGTCCAGAAAGAGCCGCAGTGGGTGCAGGTTTTCGTTCCAACCAATCAAGAGGACACTTTTTGACCAATCAGGTGTCTTAGGAGTGTAATCAGTTGATTGTCCGTCTGGTGTTGCTTGTTCAGCTGAAACCTCATTGGTTAAAATGTATATGCTTGATCGGTTGGAACAAAAACCTGCACCCACTGCGGCTCTTTCTGGACCAGGTTGCCTACCCCTGAACTAGAGGAACCCTAGGAAGACATAGAGAGAATAGAAACTCACCTGCAGCATCTCATGGATGTCCTTCACTTCTTTACAAGCGGTTTCCAGCCATTTGTTCAGCGGGTTTCTCACGAGCCTCTCGAACACGAGGGCTTCACAACAGACCTTCTCCTGGAACGCCTGCTGATCGTGCTGCCAACACAGTCCCACCACGGAGTCGTCCACCTCCCTGCCCCCCCACGTGTGGTAGTCGCACCACTGTGCGATGACGAAGTGCTGAGGCACCTCGGTGGGTTGATCGTTGATCACGCCGCCGCAATGCTCGGACAGCCAGGAGTTCTGCCGGTTCTGCAGCAGCGTGTTCATGAACGTGAGGTTGAGACAAACCACTTCTGTGAACCTCGCGGCGTCGTAGCGGATGCAGTGGATCAGGTTTTCAGTGGTGATCTGCATCCCATCGCGCCACTTGGAGTAGTCGCATGACTCCAACATGAGGTCCACGTTGATGGCTGGGGGCGCGGTGGGGAAGGTGGTGCAGTTCGGCATCAAGTGCAGGTTTTGGGGGTTGGAGAAGAGCAGCATGAAGAACCCAGTGTATTCACAGATGAGCGTTTTCAGTTTTGGACCATCCGCAGTCAAGCAAAAGTCCAGCAACAATGGACCAACCATCTCTGCGGGCCGGTCCATCCACGTCTCGTAGGCACAGAACTCATTAACTAGGTATTTTAGGTCTGTAGTTAAATTCCCACAGTAGGCGTACAACCAGCTGTTGGCCTGGTCCAGCAGCAACCTCTTCATGAGCTGAGCGTTTTGACAAACCTGAGTCACAAATCCCTCGCGCTCGTTGTCGCTGCACAGAGAAACCAGAACCGGGTCCGCGCTGTTTACGATCCAGTCGTTGTAGTTGCAGGCCAGCTGACTGAGGCTGGAGGTGTCTCTGGACCTTCTCCTCACAGAAGAACGGGCCATCATGACCGGGGGAGGCCCCACAGGGACGAACGCAACCGTCCCAGTGCAGTTGGACTTGGTCACGAGTGGAGACATCAGAGCTTGGACGACGAAACACAGGTTGCTCCAGAAGGTCTCCAGCTGCCCACGGCTGAGGGAGGCCAGGGCTCGGCACAAGGACGCCACAGGGGGCGCTGCAGAGGAACCACTCAGAACCTTGGGACATAACGTTTCGTTCAGCTCGGCTAGATTTTTACGATCGCACTGGAACAGGTAGTCGTGGTAGTGCGAGTCGTCTTTCTCCGTGAAGCTGCGCTGCAGGGAAAACACCTGTGGGTTCTGGCACTCTGGACCTGGATGTGGGCACATGTTCTGACCCAGGAGGTTCTCCAGCAGGAGGTTCATGAGAGATTTACTGAAGGACCAGTGGATGTTGTTGTTAATCCCCCTGAAGAAAAATAACATCTTTCAGGTATTTGTCCAGCGTCAGTGAGTGAGGCACACACCAACCTGTCACACATTATTAACTAATAAACTTTTTTAATGGATTAATATTAACTGTTTATGCTGAGTGTGTCATTTTGGGGAAGATGATAATAATCTCCAAATTGTTCTGGTGATTTAACACTGCATGTAAAGTTTTTTTGTTTTTTTTGAGTATTGTTTTGATTGTCTAAGCGCTTTGTGACCCTGGTCTCGAAAAGCGCTATATAAATAAATATGTGTGAAGAGTCTAATGAAGTTTGCTACCACCAAAAAAATGATATTACTCAAGAAAAAAAATATTTTAGTAGAGTGAGAGTAGAGCTTGTTTTTCAAAATCAAAACTTACTAACAACATACTAGCAATGTACTAGTATGACCCAGCTAAAAATGAGGTACAAACACATGGTTTTCACGAGGTACCGGGAGGAAGAAGGGCTCTAACAATTGTGTGTAATCATTAATGATTATGTATTATTTATGTACTCTTTTTATTTCTCTATTTGTAAATATTTATCATGTAAATATGTACATTTGGGGGTTGATGGTCATTAATTAAGTTGTGGAGAAGGGGTAGGTTGAAATAAGTTCATGCTTCATCCAACTCCTTTCTGGACACGTTCGCTTCATATTGTTGTTGTTCTGACTATTATTGCTTTGACTATCATTATAATTGTTTGACTCATCTCATTGGTTTTGTTTGTTTATTTTAAGTTTACTTATTATTTACCTGCACATGTTCGAAATAAATCATTCAAATCAATACTATACATATATACAGTATAAATATATATATACTATATATATACTGAAGTGAGATGCTCAAAGATGCTTACTACCAGAGGTGTACATTATGCAAGAATCTGATACGATACATATCACGATACAGGGGCAACGATATGAAATTGTATATATATATATATATATATATATAGACTGAAACCATTATATGGGCTAATATCTGTTGTAAAGCCTGTTGTAGTGGAATGTATCCTCTCGACCTCAGTCAACGTAGAGATCTAGCAGAATGGAACAGGGTTTTTTTTTTGCTATGAAGGACATAATGACTGAAGTTTAATTGGAACACAAAACTTTATATTTGGAACAAGCGAATATTTGATTAACTGTAAAAATTGAAAAAATATTATAATGAAATGATTATAAAGCATAAAAATATTTAGGTGAATCGATATTCACTTAGACTTCTACTTACCACATTATGAGCTGCTTGAGATCTCCTGTGAAAGTCAAATAAAAGTGTTATAATAATAATTGCAGTTTCCATCGTGTTAATAAATCCTAGTACCTTGCTCGCAGGTTTCTATCCCATCCAGTGATGGGATTTTAACTCCAAACTGCAGCGCTATTTTGACATAATCCATAGGGACTTGTAGCAATGAGGCCGTGAACTGCAACACAGAAGCAACAGTGGAGTCCAGAGCGCCGCCCATGCTGCTCAGCAGGGTTTCTGAGAGAGGAAAACTGGAGAGAAGATCCACTATCTTCTGTGGGAAGATGGTCTCCGTGCCCCCCGCCCTGAAGTAGGCCCTCAAGAAGGACTCCTCAGTCACAGCAGAGCAGGTCTGGGATCTCAGAGTTGTCATGAAGGTCAGCAGAGGTTGGACCAGCTCCAGTGAGACCACCTTGGTCAGCTCTGCCTCTATCCCACAATCTTGCCTCCCAGATAAGATACAGACCAGAGTTCCAGGCAGGTCGTCCAAGAACCTCTCCCCCAACAGAGGTCTGAAGATGGCATAGACGTTATTCAGAACATCGTAGTACGAGTTCAAGGTGAAACCCTGAGTTGAAGGAGAAGAACTGCGAGCAGATCCACCAGAGAGGGAGTGGATCTGGCCGATGACCGTCTGGATGTCCTCCTTGAGAGTGTTGGCCCGGTCCAGAGACGGCTCGGTTCTTCTTTCTATCACTCTGGGCTGAGAACCCACTGACCTGACGAGTCCCAGGACGCCTGTGAGGGACGACGGACATGATGAGCATCAGCTCAGGACACTTGGAACCAAACATCAGGAGATTTTCTTCTCTTAGACACTTTGATCCTGATCTAGCATCGCATGCTCTCGACTTCCTTCAAAATGGCCTCTTATGAAAAGTGCAGACATTCACCAAAGTACCGTAAAAGAATAATTAAAACAACAACAACAACAACAACAACAACAACAACAACAACAACAACAACAAATATAATAATATTATAAATTATTAAAAAAATATACTGTATATATAAATCATTCCTGAAAGTACGTTTAATAATCGTTTTCTAAACGTTTATCCTTCAAAATGTTGCTCTTTTACAATAGTTTGAATAAACAGCTGATCCTACTTTTCTCGTTGAAAACTTTGATATTGTTTTTTTATCCGAATATGCTTGTGTATTCGTTCCGTTGTGTTAATTTTAATAAGAAAATGTTACGTTTAATGTGGGTATTATTATTTTTGTGTTTGTTATTTTGCTTACTTGCTTAGTGCGTGTGAGTGAAGCCCGCATGACTTTTTGATACTTTCTTGGTACGTTCTTTCCTTTTTTCTTTGTTGTTGCGGTTTTAATAAGTGAACAGTTTTTACTTGTGTGAGTCAATCTGTCATTTTTGTCAATTTATTTTATTTTTTCTTGCGTGCAATTTACTGTGCGTGATGTTTTCATCACGCATTTTTCCATTTGTGTGTATATATAGAAGTTTTTTTCATAATTGTTGGTTTCTTTCTCAGTTATTTCTAAAGGTAATTTAAGTAACTGTATTTTTATGTGTAGTGTTAATTGCTTTTATGTTTATAGTATGATTTTTTGTGTGTGCATTCTATTGTACTTTATTGACAATAAAAACTTTAATAAATTATTGCTATTTTTTTTTTTACTCGTTCACTTTGAAAAAGAGCACAAAACACAAATGGAACGTGTCCATAGAACCACGGCGCCCACACATAGAAGAGAAGTACCATCACTAAAATAAAGTTGAATAAAACTCACCAAAGACGACGAAGATCATCGACGTCCCCCACATTTTTACAATCCACATTAGAAAGAGAAGTAGATGAAAAAGCCGGGGATCCTCTCCTCATTCAGAGACATGCTTCAGTGGACGCTTTCCTTCTCTCCATCCCTCAGGTGAGTGACTGACACTCAACACCGTCTCCTCGCGCGGCGCGTCATCGAGGACGGAGGCCGAGGAGGAGGAAGAAGGTGCGAAAGCAAGGCTGTGAAACTCAGAAGGGATTTCTGCCTCATGAGCTGCTGAATAATGCATGTGATGATTAGCTGTGGAACCTGAGAGCCGCCGGGAGAACTCACCTGTGCCCAAAATACTACACCAACAGAGGAGCTCATTGATGACGTCAGCAACAGGGCAGCGCGAGGGGTTGTTTAATTGATGAGTGTCAAAGGTCAGCTACATATATTTATGTCACTCTTCTGAGTCTTGCTTGAGGAAAACATCCGCTGTATTGTGTTATTGTTTCAACATTCATTCATCAGTGTCCTATAGGGAGTGTGGTGTACCTCAAGGTTATGTATTAGCTCATAATTTTTTTTGGCAGACTGTAACAATTGTTTTGTAAGAAAACAGACTTTAGCAAGACCTTTGTGGGTTTGGTTCCAACACTTGAGATTGATGGTGATTTCACCTTCTTCCATCTCACTGCTTTGTGGCCTTTTCTTTTTTTTTTAAACTCAACTATTGCTTGATTAACATAAATGTCATGTATGATAAATTATATGTTCTGTTTTAAGATAAGTAAGTGATTGTGTGAAAGTCTTATTTTGTATTTCTAATCTTATTACATCTAATCTTTAACCGGTGTGCGTGATCATGGTATGTTGGCGTTTTAAACTTAAAAAAAAAAAAATTATATTTACACATGAATTGAATATTATAAATGTTCTTTTTTTAACCACATTTATATGTGTGTATTTTGCAGGTCTTTGTAAAAACACTTTTTTTTATCAATTAAATACTATGTGTTGGTTTATACTAGTCAATTTGTTTTAATGAATATACTAAATTACATTTAATGGACAGCGTTGTGTACTACTGATACAAAGCTATATCGCTCAACGACAAAACTCCAGGATGCTTTGACACCGTCAGAGAAAACATGATTTTCCAGACAAAATAAAGAAAAAGTCAGACTTTTTTTTTTTTTTTTTAACTTTAAAACTTTGTTTCAGAAATTCAATGTAACTGTATGTACACTTTACAATAGCATACAGCCTTTCGGCTAACAAAAGATGTTTTAAAACATTTTTTAAATACATCTTCAGCACAAATAACAATTTTTGCAAGGAAAATGGCTTAACAAATTTAAAAAGTCATTAACATGAATGCTCCGTAGAAAAGCAAACCATTTTTCTCTACATGCTAACTTGAACAGTTCAGTGACGTTGCGCTAAACTAAACATACAGATATTTGTAAGAAAAAACAAAAAACACTCCATCTGATGTAAAGTTAAAATCTTCATTAATACATTTAAAAAGTAGAATATGACATGCCTCTTTTGAAATAAAAAATAATCTTCCTTATTTTAAGGATTTTTTTTTAACATGAAGCTGCACTTGGTGTACAACAGTTAACTGGTAATGCACAGAAAAACAAAGCCGTACTCAACACGCACACACACGCCGACACGTTCCATCTGAAGCCCGGACCGATGGTCGTTGACCACGAGGAGACGTTAGGATTTGTTCAGACTCGAAACGACAATGTTCGTCAAACGTTTCTCCCGTTTGTTGTGGAGTGGAAGCAACAAGGAATCAGGGAGTCGCTCGAACTCCATGTACGTTTTTACATTCATAGTCTGGACGTGAACTTTGTCCGCTGAAGTCCACTCACGACACAAATGTTCGTCATTTTTCAACATCTACACATCATAGAGAGGCTGATTGTCGCACTCAACCAAAAAAAACAACATAAGAAACCGAAATGCACTTGAAATGTTCCTAAATGAACTCTTTTAGAAAAGGTCTCGCGTGAGTCAGCACTTGTAAAAACATGACTTGTAGCTAAAAGCAGAAGGGAATAAGCAACATTCATAGTAACCATTCTTAAACAAACAACTGTAATGAAGAACAAGGAAGGTAAAAAAAAAAAAAGAACGAGTGGTCGAGCGTGTTGCTGGTTCTGAAATGGACTTCAGCAGATGTGTGCTACATTACGGTCAAGGAGCTTTTCATCAGCTGACGTGGCCAGAGAACTCGACTCGGGGTGAAAAGAAAACACGGATAATAGACAAGATGGCAAATTAAAACTGCAACTTTACACACGACCAACAACGTGGCAAACTATAACACTAAATGCCCTCAAACCGTTTAAAATGACGTCGGCTTTAGTGTCTCAGCAACTAGATGAAAAATCTTTTATCGACACAACCCAGAAGAGAAAGACAAAATAGAAACAACACCAGTTCGACCAGTAGAAAATAGAAACGTGACTCCACCGCAGTGGAATGCATACGACGCTGACAGGGCTACACAGTGTGTCGTGAGCGTCCGTCCCTAACTAGCCAGTCCTTCCTGCTGACATCGGTGTAGCCAGAGTGGTGGGTGAGAAACTTGAGCACCAGCGATTTGTGTTAAATTCTCTCCCGAAAAGTTCTGTCGTCCCCTTGTTCAGCACCGGAGGAGTCGACCCATCTACACGAGAGGATGCTCGAACAAGACTCCAGCCAGGATTCTTCTCTTATAAAATGCAAATAAAAAAAATAAAAAGCTAAAATATGAACTGTCATGATGACAAAGTCGTTGTTTGTAATCCAAAGATCGTGTCCAAGTGTGACGGTTCGAGTCTTTGCTCGGTCACAGGTGCTGCGGTCCAGTTAATCTGGGGGCAACATGTCGTGGAGTCGAAACCTCTCCCGGACGTGCGGCCGCACATCGTCATTCTGAACAACGACAAAAGAAGAAGCGTGAACAACTCATTCTTAGATCTGTTGTTGGGTCGCGCTCTCACCATCTCCACCAGTTTCTCCAGGAAGGGCACCAGCTTCAGCAGCTCGTTGTCGTTCTTGTCCATGAACCAGCTCTCAATGGGAATGCCGTTGGACAACTGCAGAGACAGAGACATCAGGTTGAAGACAAATAAACAATAATATCCATTTTTTTTTTCTTCAACCAGTCAACCACTCAGACCAGATGCCTCACTTCTAACAAAATTAATACATAAAGTTCAATTCTCTCTTCTGAAAAGAACAATATATTGCAAAATTTATTTCCAAAATACTGCATTGATATTCAACAGCACGGCATATTTTTTTTGGCTTTCAAATAATTTCATTTGTATAATAGTTATTTATGGTTGGTTGGTTTAAAGGCAGCTTTGTAAAGACAAACTTTTTTTAAGAAAATATCAACGCACTTAAACATTGTGATTTTTCCACGATTCCAGATCAATATTCAACAACACTGTGAAGATATTTCCCAATGTGTGTGTGTGTATATATAATATTTATATATAATATACACACACACACACACACACTTTCAAATCATATTTTAATCATAGTTCTCAATGGTTAGTATTTCATTAAAGTATGTCTAAATAACAATCAAAAAAATGATTGACAATGACAAATATTAACAACAGTAACAACAATGCAAACATTCACAGCTTCTATTTATGTTTGTGTTGTAGATAAACTTCCGGCCGGCATCTTTGTTATTACGACCTCCACAGCTATAGGAGCAATTAAATCCTGTGAGATCCCGGCCATGACTGAGGACGAGAGGATACAGTCGAATCCAGGAGCTTAAAACTGATGCTTGCACATATTTTGGTTTCAGAACAAATGAAAGTATTACGTCTTAATAATAATAATAATATAATTTCTGCAACTACAGAAGTTAAGTAAAGTACTCAGGCAATACTATATATTTATAGTTTTCCAGTATTGCAGTATACCATATCGTTGCCACTGTATCGTGATGTATCATGTTGCCAGGCTCTTGCCAATAAACAGCCCTACCATTTATTCATTGTTGAGTAATTTTTAAGACAACAAAACGCAAATGATAACATAGGTGGAGACACTTGCTCGTGAGTCCCAGCTAGGTGGGGAAAGAGGCAGATGAAACCCAGGACAGGTAATTATTACTTAAAACTGCAGCCATAAAGTCAAACTAATAATATCAGGTTACATTATTTTTAATAGTGGACACATTGTGATGACGGCTGGTAAAAAGCGACCTTCACCTGATATGCAAAGGCTTGTGGTGAGTTGTCGATGATGATGGTCTTGGACAGGTCTCTACCCAGGATGTTGAGATCCTTGATGTAGTTTCCCTGGACGCAGACGCAGTGCTCGCGGAACAAGCGGTGTCTACAATTACAGGTGAGTGGAAGAAAAACTTAAAATCAGGTCGCAGCGATCAATAATTCAGGAACCTACACGTCTTCCCTGCTTAAGTATCGTACCTTACTAGCTGTTTTTTAGGGTCCAAGATGTTCAGCAGCTTGTCGGCGTACACCTTCTTAGAGGCGGTGAACAGGATGATCTGCGGAAGAAAATTATGTGAATCATTGTATTTTTAATAAAAACACAAAAATGCAATAAAGATTAAAGTACCTCGTAGATCTGAGACATCCGTTCAAGAAACTCTCTGAAGAACGGCCTCAAGCGCACATAAACCTGAAAACAGAAGTGTGTCGATTATAAACATTTGCAAATAGCGGCCTCTAGCGGCAAAGTGACAAACTGAACCCACCTGATAAATGACATCTTGAAAAAGTACAGGAAAAGTAAGCGCTGCATCTTCAAGCTCATTCAGACTGCAGTGGACCAACGTCTCATCCTTCAATGAAATTAAAACTGTTAACATTTAATTCATCAATTCTTGTTATTTGTTGTCACCAACTGACCAGGTCGAGCACCAATGAGAACTCAGGAGTGCTGCGCGTCTTCAGGGGCAACGCCGGCTTGCGAGTGAGTTGCTCTTCGGTCAGAGGGGGGACGTGTTTGATGAAAAAGTACCTGAAAACACAGCGTGATTAAAGTCAAGACATTCCTGCTTGTAACACACAAAAGGAAAGGCGTAACTGCTTTCATTAGTTTGGAAACTAAATTTGTCCTAATATCAGCTTTAAAAGCCGCTGGAATCAATCGTATCCTCTTGTCCTCAGTCTTTGCTGGGATCTCGCTGGATTTCATTTTTCCTTCAGCAGCAGAGGACGTAACAACTGCTGCCATCTAGCAGTGGGAAGTTTAATTGCAATTAAAAAGTGTGAATAAATGAATGTTAATTGTAAGTAAAAACTCATTCATAAAAACTTTAAATATAAAGCAAAAAGACAACTATGACGTTAAAATATTATTTAAGGGCAGAATATAGATGTATAAACATTTTTAAATATTGATACAGTTATGTTGAATATTAATACAGTATTGTTAAAAAAAATTGCAATACTTAAGTGCATGTATATTTTCGAACACCCCTATAAAAAGGTTATCTATTAAACGCAGCCTTGAATGTTTCAATCAAATGCACTTCATTTCCAAAAATCCAAGCTACAATTGACCTTTACCATGAGATTAGAAAGTCAACATAAGCACTCACGGATCAAAAACCTCCCAGTCCTCCTCATAGGTAGCCTCAGGTGGGACTGCAACAGGAGGAGAATCCACGTACGTCATCTCTGGACTGGAGCCCGGAGCTGCGACACCAAGAGCCTCATTACAACGAAGATCAAAACTCATTCGAATTCCGTCGTTCGAACGTCTACCAGTGAGCGGCGGGAGGTCGTTGTCGGCGCTTAGGTCCGGCTCCTCCGGCGCTGTGGAGAGCTCCGGCATGTGTGCCGGCCTCAGAGGCGGCAGATGTGCTACACTGGAGTAGAAGTTAGTGGTGGCGCACAAGTCCTGCGTGGACGTGGCTGTGCTAGCTGCCGTCTCCACCGTTTGTTCCATCTCCAGCTGCTTAACGATTTCTTCCGCCTCCAGCGCCTGGTCCGGAGAGTCTGAGCCGGAGGAGGCTGAAGGAACGAGCATGAAATTAATTCACGTCCGATTTTGAATTGAACTTGAAATGACTCACCGTTTTTATTTGGCGAGAAGAAGTTAAAAACAGGGGAGAAGATGGTGCCGAGGAGTGTGGATCTGGGAGGACTAGTAGGCAACTCCACTGGTGTCGTTTCCTCCAGACTACCGTTAGGGGGCTCCTTACTCCTGTCATGGTTGGTGGCTTCTGCGTGGGACACTTTAGAAAAGTTATAAAAGATACAGAGGTGCAGAGCAAAAAACACATCCGAGGAGCATCACTTACGTCCGTTGACTGAGCCTCTCCTGCCGACCCTGCGAGGGTTCGTGGGTGTGGAGGTGATCAGGTTGTCGTCCGCGTCACAGTGGAGACGCTTCTTCTTGGCCGGGTTCTCCGGCTGCACCTAAAGGAGAAAACCGGGTCAAAATAAAGTTTAATTACAGTTTCAGAATAAGAGCTGTGTAACCCGACATGGCAGAGTACAGTCTTAGCTCGAGACTATTTTTGTCGACTATTCTTTCCTACTGTTCGAATACAACTCAGTGAGCTCGGGGTCTAAATTTAGAACCGGGTCCATGTTCTCAAACAAGCTGCTGAATTCCACCGGACATTTTCAAGAGAAACATGACACCCCCGTACTGGGGAACAACTGCTTTCAACTTCAGACCGAACCACTGGTCTACCTGCTGGGTGATCAACAATGACACGTACCTTGACGGCATTTCCTCGGATGAACTTTTTGATGGTGGAGAACAGGCTCCTCCCACCGCTGGACGGCGTGTCTTCTTCCACCTCCGAGTGCCTCCTCTTGGTCCTGGACGGACGGGTGGCCAGAGCAGGGATCGGCTGCTGAGACGCCTTACGCATTCTCAGCCTCATCGTATCAGCAGTCACATGAACAGCTGCAGACCAGAGACAGTAAGAATGAGACACTATAGATCCACGGTACAAATAAACGACTGATCTCGTCCCGGGGCTGGACCTGTGTCTGAAAGAGTAGAAGCCCGGTGCATTCTGCAGACATCTGGATGTGTTCAGGAACCCGCTTCACTTACATCACAGTGAACGCACTGAGCCAAGTCGCAGAAGAAAAAAAAACGAACTTTAGATCAATAGTGTCAAGAAGCTACAGGGTCTAACCCGAACCCGTACGAAAAGAAAGGTTACTTACAAATAAAATGACCTGCATTGTCAGGTGGTATGTCGGGGGAAAGTAAGTGAACGCAGAACCACAAATTGACAGGAAAACATGCCAACCTCCTGCCTTTACGTAACAGCAGCTGGCTGGAAATGTGTCTGGACATATCCTGGACTTGTCAGGAACCTCAAACAAAGAATAATACTTTTCCAATGCTCACTGAACACCTCACATCCTGTAACGTCTTTCTCAACATCTGCTTTATATTTTCGCCCGACTGTATCCAAGAACACTCCGGAGTGTGTGTGCACGGCGTGTGCTTTTTAAACTCGCACCAAAACAAGGACATTTGTTCCAGTTCGGAGGAGGTTTTGAGGAGCGTTCAGATGTTTCGGGACATAGTCACAGCAAGACACGGGATTTGGTCTCCTCCTGCTGTGGATTTTCACTCGCTGCAACAAGCAGTCTCCGTGTGTACCCTGTAGTTAGTGCAAAGTACTTTCCCCTGCTAACCAGGGCCAACAAGTAGATTACAGGTTACAAGATAGAGGGAAAAAAATAAATTGAATCATTTTCTACCTCCATCATTTACTGTTAACAATAAAATCTGATACCTTTTTAGCATTTGAAATATTGTTGACAGCATTGACTTTCTTAGAATGGTGGCGTTTTGCAACTTGTTTGCACAACACACTTCACTATGGAGCTCTTCCGAGTCACAATCTTTATTAATGTTTATAATTATTTGTGGATCCAGATGTCAATTCTGTGTCTTGAAGTTCATTGTGGTTTTCTTTTCTTTTTTATGAACAGAAAGATAGAAACCAAGATGTAACCTCCATGACAAAGGTTATGACCAGTGTGTGTTACAAACTGTACTGCAGTGTCACCAATCAGACGATAAGTTACATTTACCATTTCGTGCAAGGCGAGAAAATCAGTTTTGTAAGGGGCCACATCTAGACTGTGACTGTGAGGGACAACCAAAATAAAGCAAAGATAACATGAAGAAATTCAACTTTAATTAGAGGGGGATTTTATTAATGAACCAATTTGTTTTTATTTAGTATAATTTGAATTACTTCAAAGACAATACACAATGTGAAAAAAATAACTATTCATAAGTGTCAATATGAATTGACTCAAACTAGTTTTTCCTTTTCATGGAAAATAAATGCTCAAATAAAAAGAAAATTATTTAAACAAGTTCATTAACAATGGATATACATGTACAATATTGTATTACAAGGAGGGAAATAGATTTATACCCTTCCAACAACCTTGGAATTAATGTTGCTGCTCTTTTCTGCGACAAAAACTAAAAAAGAAACCGAATAAAAAAAGCGTGGATCAAAAATCTGAAACAACCGTTGACAATGAAAAACATCTGGTGAGCGATCAAAGTATAACGGATTCCTGCTGCGTGATAGCGATCTAGTCTTGTGTACGTTATTGAAAACCTCAGCTCCTCAAAGGCATCTCTTTCATATCGACTGGAATCCGAGCGTCCGTGAGCGATCGTGCACGGCTCGAGTCACTGAGCGGGAAATAGGAACATGCATTTAAACAGACAGTTAGCATGGTAACAGAACTGTACCAGGCCCGCGCTAACGACACCGTTTTCAAACCACTTCAACGACAACCACACGTAGACTATGAGGCCGTTTTAACGTATATTTATATTTGTTTTAACCCGGCGATTCTTGAACGTCCTGCTCGAGCTAACGAGCTACATGTCAACATCAAGCTAATAACAAGTGACTTCAAGCAAAACAACATCGTTCAATGAGCCACATTCCAATACAAATACACGTAAATAGACACGAGTCAGTCGTTTAATGGGACGCGAAACAGAAAAAACGCGGTTAAATTCATCTTTTGCGATCAACATTTTTAAACCAGAAACCAGGAGTAAAAGCGTGTTTGTAGTTCTCAAGTGTAGCTTCTCTGCGTCAACAGTGAACACAATGATTGATCGAATCCGAGGACAGTGAGCAGACATACGTGTACTCGGCGAGTATCACCATGTCAACCGTGAATACGTGTTTATTTCGTCGCGTTTAAAGATGTCGTGATGGCGTTTGTGTTTCTTTTAAACGGGGGATTTAAGATAACATAGGTTGGTTTTGCTGCAATAGCCATTAGCAAAACGGCTAATGCTAACGCATCGCGAATGTACAAACGGGGGTAGAAATGGGTGTAAAAATGTGTTTTTTATAAGTTTACTCATCCGTCAAAGTATTTCTAACGTGTTGGTGATCGACGGTATTAATATTAAAAGTGTTGACAGGGAAACCGTGTTTGGTTTAGCTTCGGTTAGCTAAGTTAGCTTAGCACGTTAGCATGAACCTCGCCTTCCTGGAGAGCGGCTCGCGGCTAACAGATGTGCAGCGAAGAAAACATTCATCCACAGCCTGAAAGCCCGCGTTACATAAACCGAGCCAGATTTCAACAGCCGGCTCGGTCGCTCAACTCACCTCAACGGGATCGAGAGTCTGCGGCCAGCGATCAACATCGACAAAGCATCGCGGCTGCGGTGGTGGTTTTTTTTAGACTTTAGAGCGAGATCCAGCGATTCAAAGGCCGTCTTGAAAATGACACACTGTTGTGTTACCAGTCGCCATTTCCCGCCTCCGCGCACTCTCTCCGAGGCAGATACCCGTATGGGACACAGACACACCCCCTTTACCTCTACAGCAGCGACGAATACCTCCACAGGACTGATCCCAACTAGGATTTTATTGTGTTAAAATCAACAATGGACAGTTCTATAAATGCTCCGATGCTTTCACAACACGAGGCGCTTGGACTGAATCCATTGGATTTTCCAATAATATTATGATCATAGCAACAAGTACGTGTTGTTTTCACGATTTATTGTGCATTTTACTGATGTACAACACATCTGACATTCAAATACTCCTTTTGTATAACTTATTTGAATTGCAGTGTATAGACTCAAAAGTTTAGAAGGGATTGTTTGGAAGAAAGGGGATGGAAACTCCATTGTCTAAAAGCCTGTTTACTAAGTGTCATGAGTAAATAAAATTAGATTAAATAAGTTAGCGAAGAAAAAACCCAATCATGCATATGCATGTTTAGAAACGGTTTTTTTATAAGCCTTCGAATTTTACCATCATTCTAACTTTGGCTATCGATGATAGTATACTAAGATTTGTTCAGATGTAGGCATTTGGTAAAAGACATTCTTGTTTCTCGAACTTGCATTAACTCTCTAAATAAAAATTAAAGACTAAATGGCTCTTACTTATATAGTGCTTTCTATGCTTATTCAGCACTCAAAGCACTTAACACTAAGTTACAAACTCACCCATTCACACACTGATGGGAGTAGGCTGTGATGCAGTGCGCCAGCTCAACCATCAGGAGCAATCAGGGTAAAGTGTCTTGCCACAACGCCACAAACTCGTCCGGAACTGGGATCGAACCTGCATCTCTCAGACCACAAGTCAACCACTCTACCATCTGAGCTATGACGCCCATATGTTTTCTTTAAATTCCGAGTCAAACTCTCGGGCTGAAAAGAAAGAAAGGCCAGTAGGTTCCACCCTAGCTAACTGGGACAAACATTAAGGATGGGTCACCCTCAGGTTATATCCAATTGATCGTCAACCTGCTTCAACATTATTATTTTTAAAATCAACTATGACAGTCAAAAATGAAGGTACACATTTAATAAAATTAAGTTACATTCAATGCGCCTTTTTACAAATATGAAATGAATTCCATGATCATGAGTTTCCCTTTAATGTGAAGATTCTTCTGGTAAAAATGGCAGCAGTTTGTCTACATTATGTACAAGAGACCTCAGAACTGGAAGCATTTGTACAGTACGTCAACTTCATGTGCTTGGTTAGTCTACGCACACAGCAGCGGATTCCAACTTGCTATAAGTATTGCTAAAGCATCAGTCATTTGACTACTTCAAACCACCGTAAATGCTTATGTTGCCTTTTATAAAACCCGTCGAGTCCATCTGTACAATGATGAAGAACAAGAAAAGACAATGTCCCTCTCAGTTGAAGGTAAAGTCCTTGGCATTAATGCATTCACATGGCTGTAACAAAAACATATCCTGAAAGACTCCCATGTGTCAGAGAGAAAGAAAAAAAAAATCACCAAAATATAATTCTCAGAAGAAAAAAAAGATCTAAATAGCCCCAAAATGAAGACCCAGTTCTTGTCCCGGCAGAAGCCGAATGTCATGATCTTGTATTGCTGCATCTTGTGTTGAAATGTCTTTCTCGGAGTGGTCTACAATGAAAGATGAACAGCAATACGTTCTCCTGCTCAAGGAACATTTTGCAGAAGACTTTCTTCTCATCTCAACGGGATTTTCCTTCAGAGGATGTCGATGGGTTGATGTCTTTTCCCATAATCCACGGCTCGTTCTCCCTGTAGTTCTCGCTCATCGTCGTCTGCGAACAAAAAAGAAGAGATAGAATTAGAAACTATTTCTCATTTGAAGATTCGAGTTAAAAACCAGAAGCTGATGTCGATGAAGGTCAATGCGATGCAAGTACAAAATGCCAGTGTCTCCATGAAACATTCACTCATCTCAAAAATAAAAATGGATTCAAATGAACTAACTCACAAAACTACTAACACTAGGACATTTAAATGTGGATAGGACGGGTCGACAACAATGGGAACTCCACAGACGTGCATTTTATCAGACAAACACAGAGCCATTTTTTCTACGTGGATAAATGTGGGTCACATGTTGGTTGGCACAGACAGGTGGTGGCAGGGTTTAAAAAAAAAAGAAGCACAGCAGGAAAAGCTACTAGCAAATGAAGTGAACTCACAGAACCAAAAGTTCAATGGTCTAGTTTTTAGAGCAGTGAAACCAAGTCAGGATTAAGTTGATAATCCCAATCACAGGAAGACCGAACTCATGATGCTGTGAGTCGTCTCAACTGCATGAACTGCCGAGGCAGGTGAGGAGGGGCGGCAGCAGGACATGGGTGGAGGGCGGTAGCATGGGAGGAATGGTGGATACACATCTGGACAGCCAGCCCGGCTCACCTTGAACGTCTTCCTCCCCACCATCACCATCCTCTTCCTCATTGTAGGCCAGCTCGGCCTGCTTGTCGGCCTCATACTCACCGACGTTCCCATCATCCCCATTGTAGTCCGCCAGCTTAGAGCCGTGCTGCGGATCTACGGGGGACTCGTTCTCATCAAAAAAGCGGCCTGCAGGCGGCAGAGAAGGCCTCGTCAGGAGGGAAGGAAGCAAAAGCAGTTGTAGAGACCCGGGAAAGGATTGAATAACGCCAGAAAGTTGGAGAAAAACTGGTCTACTTACTACTTACTCAAAATTCATAAAAAGTTAAGCCTTTTTATGAATTTTGAGTATTTTAAAAACTACTTGTTAAGTGAAACACAATTAAAGGAGAGTTTTGACTGACATATCAACAAATGGGTGAAATCCATTAACACAATCCTTTGATGCAACTATATCCCAGCATGTTGTGTGTATGTTTCATTGATTTAACATGTATAAAAACTGAAGTCACAGGCAGACTGAGATCTCCAGAGGGATCAATAAAGTCTATCCATCCATCTATAAGAAAAAAAGGTGATGCAGAAAGAAATAAGCAGCAGAGAGATCATGTTGATGAACGGAAAGCAGAAATGATGCAGCAGAGAAGGATCTTCTTGGAACCAGATGCGTCTCTCGTCCCTAAAACACTTTCATCCGTGTTAAAGCTTTACATTCAGTACTTTTGTGTGACTCTATTGGCAACACAGACGCAGGGCAGGAACCAAACTGTCTATTGTTTCGCCTCATTTTGCAGAGACTAGCAAAGTGACAAAAGGTCCACTTCGATATTTCAGTCTGATAAACCTCTTATTTAACAAACTCAAGCGGTTCACTTCGCCAATCTTTTCATGGCCAATGTGATTAATACATTACATAACTCCATTTAGAATAGCTTTCACATCTCATTTATATTCTTAACAGATCACAGCAATATATTACAACTTTCAAAAATAACAAAATGTATTTTATATTGAAACACCTCAAAGATGATCAAGTAATTATTAAGTTGGGAGTTACTCAAGATTCCGAGTAAAAACACGCATGTGTTCAAGAGTTATTTACTCCTCTTATCAGGTCATTGCTGATGAAAAACTCACTCTGGCGGTGGTGAACTGCCTCTGCTGCCACCTTGTCTTTGGCCTGTTTAGGCTGAATAGGATTTGGTAGCTGGGCAGGATTAGGAGGCAGAGGGACGCCCTTCAGGCGCTCTCCCTCCTCCTTGACGTTATCAGGAGCTAAACAAAGGAAACATTTTAAAGTTTAAAAAAAAGTTGTTCTTGAGAAAACACTAATTAGCGTTTATGTAGCTCAACCAATACAAATAGATAATAAGCTGGAACAACTTTGGCCGACATTTGTACCTTGAAGCTGCCGCTGCTGTTCTCCGAACTCATCCGCCTTGATCGCAACCTTGTTGTCCTCCTCAAAAACTACAGGTCTGTCTGCTTTTTTAATAGTACCAGGCGGATCGATCACAGTGTCCTGGGGCTCGGCTCCTTCCTGGAGTCTTGGCCGGTCCAGAGAGAGCCCCTGACCCGCGAGACCGTCCGCGGCTCCAACTGCAGGTCCTTCACCAGCACCGACAACCACGTCGGGGGAGTCATCGTGCTTCTTGATGGCTGCAGAAGAAAATCAAAGTATGTCTTTTATGCATGATCTGCAGAGTAAAAGAAACAACTGACGTTTAACCTCAAAGCAGCATGAGATAAGATTTTCACAGAACTTTTCTGTTTGCCTGGGAAGCAAAGCTGGTCTGATGAAGACTAATACAGTGGGTCAGAGACAGTGGTCTTTATTTATTTTCAAAATGACCAAGAACTTCCATGGAGAGAATGAACAAGAGCCTTGAGTGGGGCGGGGGCTACACTTCTGTTTTCACAACATCTGGCAACAGCACTGTTGTAACAGTAGGGGGAGCCAGAGGCAAATATATTTCCTCTCATCTCATGCTGCTTTAAACCAGGAGAAGCTTTTGAAAATGAACCCATCAATCAGCCTTATTGAAATCTGATCTCACCCGAAATGAGGATCCCAGCACTTACAATATTCAAAGCAGGATGAAAAGAAATACAAAAAAATCAAACTCCTTCAAAATCACTTAAGAGAGAAATTTTCATTCGTTGAATCTTGAAAAAAAAAGTTACCAAAACTGGTTTCATTGGACAGAAGAGGAGAGTCTTTAATAGAGGTCAAGTCCAAAGGAGGCAGCTGACGTGTTCCGGTAGAAAATAAAGATGTAACAAAAACGGTGGGCGACACGGTAGACTTCAGTCCTGAGGTAGACATAACTTAGGATCTCAAGACACATCCCCAAGTACACAGTGGTAAACACGACCGAGCGACCACTACAAATGAGGAGAGTAAATCTAACTCACCAAACTGTACGTCTTGGATGTCCAGTTTACCGACCTCACCGTCTTCGATGCCAGGCATGCCTGCGTCACTCCCGGGTTTGACCATCTCGTCTTTAAAAGGAGAAAAAAAAAAACTTAAGACATGAACAAATAAAAATACAATTAAATAGAGATATTTTTCAGGATATAATATTGATATTCAAGAGCACTGTATCCATTTTTTCTTAGAAAAAAATATTTTTTGTCATTCAAGTCATAATTTATTGCTAACATATAGGCAAATATTTGTAGCATTTGTTCATTTTTGTGTTGCAATGCTAGCAGCAGTCATTCCGTCCACCACACCTAAAGGAAGAGAGAAAACCAGCGAAGCCCGGCGACGTCTGAGGACGAGAGGATACAGAAGCACTAAAGCAACTTTTAAAGCTGATGTTTGGACATATTTGGGTTTTAAAACAAATGAAAGAAGTTACGACATTCAGTCTGTCAACTTAACGCCTGAGTAAAGTACTTAGGCGATACTACCAAAGTATCCCACAGCAATATAGCATACAGTGTTCCTGTATCGTGATGCGTGTCATCATACATACCTTTCAAATCTAGACTGTTGTGCTTTTTCGTGGTCAGTGGTTGGTGCTCTCCGACCAACCCTTTTTCTCCTTCCAAACCTTTACCCAAAAAGGAATCCTTCTGGGGGTCAAACGATTGGAAAAGTTGGACATGAAACAAGATTCATTTGGCTCCACACGACATGAGGTCAAGTTCAACTTGGAAACTGTTGGAATAAAATGGAGATAAGAACTCACTTTTTTCATCTTGGAGGCTTCATTCTCCAGAGACTTCTTAGATTCTTCATATTCCATCTTCAGTTGTGCAATTTGACGGCCACATTGTAAACTAGTGCGAACACAAGAGTCACACAACTTAGTGTCAAGATCAAAAGAGAAGTGGTACAAATATCACAGATCAACACACCTTTCATACTCCAGCTTTCTCTCCAACGTGCTGCTGTTTCTCTTCACCTCTTTGAGCTGCTCCTCCTGTTTCATGAACTCTATCTTCAGATCCTTCAGATGCTCTGTTGGTGGCAGAGACAACATGAATTTAGGTCAGCGATGCATTGTCACTCATCTTTTTCACCAGCTGAGGATCAACACCGACCTTCGAGTCTTTGAATTTCTGTCATCTGGTCGGACGCAGCACTCTGCATCTTAATCTGGAGGAGAGGGAAGATATGGTGAGACCAAATATAAACTGTTAACACAAATACACATTATTTCTTACTCGTGGATCATATGATAAAATGCTCTTTTAGACAAATGCATTAATAATTGATCATTTGTCAAAATCCTCATCCATAATTTAACATTAATAACTTTAAGGAATTGTATTTTAAAGTATTGGTGAATATTGATATAATATTAGATATTTCAAGTGCAAAATATTCTTTGCTGTTGAGTGTACAAATATTCAGACCTGCAGTGAAGTTGCAATTATGGATGATGTTCAGTGCGTACTAAATATTCAAATTGACAAGTCCTTTAGACTATATTTTAAAGTTACCGTTTGACTGTCAAAGTCATTTGAAGTAACCTTTGGACTTCCAGTTGAGCTGATTCAATAATACATCCATGTACTTCCTGGTATTCCTTCGGCATCACTACAACTTTAAGATGTCACTGTTTTGTTTTTTTTTAATCATAAGAAGTTTTTTTTAAAGCTGGTAACAACACAAATCTGTAGAGGAAAGAGTTCAAACGTGTGTCAGCAGCTGTCGAGCAGCTGCTGAACTAAACATGAGCTTCAGTAAGTTTCATAAAAATCCTTGAGTCATGTCATCGCTACTCATGCTGTGCACGTTTACAAAAAAACAAAACATTTTGCAACTACTACAGCTTCTTTCACCAAAGTGTTGTCAGACAGGACTGGGCAGTTGAGCCAGTACTTCCTCACAGAGAAAGAAACTCAGTAGGTTGATTATTCAAGCCTCAACAGGACGTTTTTCCTCATATGACACATTAACCGGCGCAGGATAAACAGGTTAAACAAATGAAGAAACAACAGAGAAAGAGGATGCAAATGCAGGATTGTTTCTCGGCGTTTCTAGAGGAAGCAGCGACACATATCAGCGAGTTTAGAGGAGACACAACCAACAAACTGCCATGACAACCCTGTTAAAGGCAATAGGTGCGAGTGTGTTCAAATTTGAAATGTTTTAATATTCTGCAGCTCGTTCTGAGTCAGGACAGTTCTGCAAGTCAACTATGAGGAGAACCTGTACATTATAGAATGACTTATGCCGTGTAACAAAATTCATTAGACTCAAAATAACTAATATTAATTGCGGAATTGCTTGGATAACATTACCGAAATATTATCGATACTGCAGAAATTGCAAACCGAAGGTTGAGTTCAAGTCCGTCACCACCATTTCTACAAACATTCAAACACACTCAATAATCTTGGTATTTAATAACAAACAAAAGAAAAATACATTATAAATGATATCATATATAATATGATATTTATTCTATTATTATTTCCACATGATCAAACTAGCAGATCTTGACAGACTGGAACATTGTTGAGTTCCTGTTTTTGAAAGGGCTGGGCACGACTGTTTTAAATGGTGATAACTAAATAATAAAAAATAGTTCAGTGGTGTTTGCAAATATTTATTTTGCTGGGTTAAAATAAAAAAAGCACTGTGCTATTTAATGAACTATCCAATGAATTATAATTCATTAAATCATCTTCATATTACATTCAGAACAGGTTGTTTACTGCTCATCTTCTGTGTTTTACCACTTTCAACTTGTGTTTTATTGAGTCTGTTTGAACGTGAACTTTAAAGTGTCTGTGAAAACAAACGACCGCATCCGCATTAATGTTTACAGAATCACAAACCTCATCTTAATCAAATAGTGTGTCATCATTGCAGGATTAAGGTCCAATTTTGGTCGTCTTACTTCCTGCTTCGGAGTGACAGGACTCTAGGTGGTCAGCACCTCAGATCAGCATGTTTTAGAGTCTACTTTCACGTGCATGTACTCCCTGGAGGACGCGCTGGAGTCATGTGTCGTGTGTCTATTGTGCTCGAATGTCCGTGAGGGAAGTGTTTCGACTGTTGTTCCCGTAAATATCATGGTATTCATGAAGCCAGTCCAACTGGTTTTTTTTCACCTGAAGAACTGATTCAAAGGGTGACTTACACACAATACACTCATATTAGATCATACATGTATTTTGTTATAGTAAGTAAGTAATTTTTATTTGTAAAGCGCTTTTCCAGACCAGGGTCACAAAGCGCTTAAACAATCAGAACAATATTCAATAAAGTATATACTTTAAAGATCAAGATAAAACTGATAACACAACAGGAGTTCCAGAAAATGAAGGAAAAGCCTGAACAAATAAGAAAGTCTTAAGATGTTTCTTCAAGATTGGTTGTGTATTTCTATTGCTCATCTTTATTGTTGTTATTTCATTCTTTTACTCTGTACTGACACATTTCAATGGTGTGTTTAGAACAATGGCAATAAAAGTTTCCGATCCTGATATTGCGTCTGGCTCTTCCAGTTCCAGTTATTAAACGCACCACTCTTGAAAGTGTCAACATATGCAGGTAAAGATGATAAGTAAGTAAGTAAGTAAGTCATTTTTATTTGTATAGCGCTTTTCCAGACCAGGGTCACAAGGCGCTTAAACAATCAAAACAATATTCAATAAAGTATATACTTTAAAGGTCAAGATAAAAACTGATAACACAACAGGAGTTCCAGAAAATCAAGGAAGAAACCTCGGGTTAAAGGTCATAGGTATGAGATAATAGAATAGATAGAATAATCATAATAGAAGTGTTGTTTTCTTTTAAACCTGGCATCACACAGGTGTGCAGGTGAGCTCCACTGCACTGTACCTTCTCGTCGGCGCACTTCCTGGCCAGAGCCTCCCGGGCCTTGAGCTTCCCGTCCAGGGCGCTGTAGTCCCCATCCTTCTGGTCCAGCTGCTTCCTGTGCGCGTCCACCTGGACCATGAGCTCCGAGTTGCGCTTCTCCAGGCGACTCCTGGCGGCGTCCGTGCGCTTCACCTGCGCCTGCACCTCCAGCACCTCGTCCAGGAGCCGCGTGTTCCTGCCGCTCAGGGTCCAGTAGTTGAAGGACAGCAGCACGATCACCGCCAGCAGGAACACGAGGATGAACGACGGCATCCGGCCGCCGCGTCGGTTCGCGCCGAACCCAACCATTTTTTGGGGAGAACAGAGAAGAAGCGGTGGAGCTCAGTGGCGGCTGCACATCCGGGACATGCCGAGGATCACAGCAGCACCGAGGAGCGAATGTTCTGACACATCGCTGCTTCCTCCTTCCGCAAACTCGGCATTCCCTCCTCGCTCCGGCCAATGTCTGTCGAAGACTCACCAGGGAGGACGTGGCCTAGGAGCCCCGCGGGCGGCGAGGTGTTCCGCGACACCGGAACCACGACACCTCAGGTCTCCTCCCGCTCGACGGCTTCACACACGTCTGGAGCTCGTTGTTCCGCAGAACCAAGAGTCCTCGACGACGCAGACTACTGTCGACGAGGAGACGTTGAACCCGCGAGGAGACTGGACTCGTGTCCTCGCCGCGGGTTCAGTAGAAGAAGCCGAGCGCTTTTTTTTTAGAAGAATATCTTCTCTGTGTTGAGGTTCAGCGGCTGCTGAGATTTCTGCGCCATGTTAAGCTAGCATTAGCACAGGCAGCTGCGCACGAGGAAGTGGACTTCAAAATAAGAGTGGTGTCTTTTCCCCCCTTTAGTGTTATTTATCTATATTTATATTATGTATAATATTTGTTTTTACATTCATTGTGAATCAAAGTCCTGGGATATTTGAATATATAAGATGCTGTAAGTCTCGCATCATGACCATGTTTTGAACTTATTATTTTATAAAGTTCACCCTCGCCTGAAATCTCGGCGAACAAGAGGTTACGAGAGTCCATTATGGTGTAATAATGGCATCACTCCTCCAGTTGTAAGCACACCCACTTTGTTTATACAACGAGTCCCTTGGAGGTGGATACTTCCGGGATTGATGGCGCGAAGTGACAAACCTTGATGATTGACCAATCACAGCAAAGTGCTTTAATAAAGCGTTTTCAGTGGGCGGGGCTGTTCGAATTTCTCTACGGAGACAAATAAAGTATCCATCCATCCATCCATCCATCCATATGTCCATCCATCCATCTATATATCCATTCATCCATCCATCCATATATCCATCCATCCATCCATATATCCATTCATCCATCTACATATCCATATATCCATCCATCCATCTATATATCCATCATCTATCTATATATCCATCCATCTATATATCCATCATCTATCTATATATCCATCCATTCATATATCCATCCATCCATCTATATATCCATCATCTATCTATATATCCATCCATCCATATATCCATCCATCCATCTATATATCCATCATCTATCTATATATCCATCCATTCATATATCCATCCATCCATCTATATATCCATCCATCCATATCTATATATCCATCCATTCATATATCCATCCATCCATCTATATATCCATCCATCCATATATATATATCCATCCATCCATATATCCATCCATCCATCTATATATCCATCCATCCATATATCCATCCATCCATCCATCCATCCATCCATCCATCCATCTTTTCCAACACAAAAGTGTTAAAGCTGGTTCTCATTTCTGTCTCTGAGGAAGAAGCCATTTTGTGTTGAACGAGTTGATGTTATTAAGGTTATATTTGGAACTTCTGAATGAATTGGTATAATGTCACAGTTCATATTTGGACCCCGACAGATTTTACTCTTCGTCAAATGGGACCCTCCTCAAAAACTGTTTTGGACACCACTGTCTTAAGAAACTCAAGCACAAACTCCTATCAAATTACATGATAGTGGCGTAAAATATAAATGTTTTAATGTCCACTTATTCTAAATGTCCAGGGTCAGGTGACGGGGCAGCGTCCACAAAAAGTAATACACTTCAAGTTTATATAGTATAAAATATAATTCTTAATTAGATGTCTAATAATTTTGTGTCTTCTATTTCCTGAACCAGCTCTTCTCGAGGTTCACTTCTGTTGATATCATATAACATATGACCGATCAAGATGTATGAGATAAGATAAGATAAGTAAAAGAGTATTGATGTCAACATTTATACAGAGACTTCCATTGTAAGTCTAAAGAAAATTAAGAAATGTTGAGCCTCCAAGAATAGAAAGACAATATCACACTCCTACTTCCTGTTAAATATACATTTAGTGTGGCCCGAGACACTGCTTTAATAGTCCAACCAAGAGTGGTAATCTTGCCAGCATCTTTCCCGGAGCCCCCCCCACACCCCCATCCCCCAAGTTGATTGACAGGAGCTTTGGCCAGACCGAACCCTGGGCAGACAACTCCCTACACCAACAAGTACACACTGTGTGAGGTGAGGACAAACCTGCAGCTTCTTGCTAGACAAAGACAACCGACGATCCATATATGTAACTCGAATGGACAATTTGGAACGTCTTGTCTCCGACACGTATGTTGGGTATGTGCGGTGTAGGTTCAGGTTGGACCGGATAAGGAAGCGTCTCGTACACACAGCACCTTCACTAGTTCCCAGAGGGAGACTTGAAGCTTGTTAATAAACAATTCACTTCTCTGGACCATCACCATAGAAATCGGGACAAGATGACTTTAATGACTTCCTTTCCACTCACATGGGGTCGTCACCAGTCCTTGTGAACAGGAAATAAGCGATTTAAGCGAATAGACGAAAGGATGGATATGTGTGTGTAAAGGGAATTTCAAACGTAAGTTAAGTCAGGGGCTTAACCAAGGAGGAATACTGAGGTGTTCCCAGTGCAATCCTAATCCCTACAACAGGGACCATAATCGGATTTACACGCAGGAAAAGACTGGGTCCAACTGGGATGAGGGTCCTTCTTATTTGAAGTCATTAACATTATTGCAGTGTTTTACTGACTTTATTAGCGTTAGCAGGTACTGTTGTGATATGTGGAGCATCTGTGGAAAAATAAAGAGGATCCCTGAATTAAAATCATATTGTATGATAATTCTAATGATTATTTGACTGTTCTCTATGATCAAAAACCCTCCAAAAAAGGCCAAATGTACAATAATTAAGGGGGGGTTCTCGTCCCAGTTTCTTGTGCAGGAGGCGGGGGACACCCTGGACAGGGCGCCAGTCTGTTGCAAGTCAGAAAAACCTGTCACACACACACTCATACATACGGACAATTTCCCAATCAACCTCTGTATGTTTTGGGACTGTTGGAGGAAACCGGAGTGCCCGGAGTAAACCTTCGTAACACTGGGTGGAAATACAAAGTCCATACAGATCGGCTTCAAGTTGCCTCCGCCCCCATTTGACATCTTATAGGACAATAGGCTGAACGTCTTAATTATGTACTTCTATGCATTTTCACCAAAGTACATCAGTAGGTTGTCATGATGGTTATGGTTTATATTTTTTTTAACCATAAAAATAAGATAGTTTGAATTCCCTCGTACACAAATTCTACTTTCTGAGATGGAAACTTAGAATCAACCAAAAACTGTAAAATCACTAAGGCGTCTTCAACTTAAATTTAAAGGGAATCCCTTCAAGGTATAGGGACTGTCTTACATCGTGACCATCGTTCACATTGGAGGCAGGAGGACACGACCAAAACATCTCACCTGAGATCGTCCAGAAGTCTTCCTGGAGCAGTGGTTCACACTTCTGGTGAGCTCATCCCTGAGAAAAAAATACAACCACCCTCCCTTTCGTGGCTTTAATCTCGACAGGTTGAACTGCCTCGAGTCATCGCAGACATGTTATAAAGTTGCATTTTATTGTAACACGGATAAGAACAGCAACACATTGAGGTAAGTTGTCCTTCCATCAACAACATGATCACCGGTGTTGTCAGGTACACACAGGTAGCAAACCACGGTCCTCCCAGTCCAGGTGGCACGGATACAAATATATTTCTTCTTATTCAAAGTCAGACAAGAAAGAAAAATATATCAATAACACAACAGTGTTCCTTCGCTCACAGACGCCGGACCAGTTTGTGTTGGAGGTACAAAAGGTCCCCCTGAGGGAGGAACATTCTGATGAGAAGCTAGAGACACTCGCAGGCTCAGAGTGAGTTTGCTACCATTTTGGCTGATGACTTGCATGGTCTGGCGGATGAGAGCGTCAGCTCCAGAACTCTTTTTACTTCCTGTCCCCCCTTTCACTGCCGCGCAGACCCTCGGGTCCGACTGCACCGCTGGCACTTCTGGGATGCGAGTCCAGGTCACGGGTGAGGTCAGAGAACGGTCTCTCTGCACTCCTGCTCGGACAGAGGCGAGTGCAGCGGCTGGGAGCAGGCACTGGTCGTTTGAGAGAGAAGGTGTTTGGGACGCCGTGTGGAGGGAGAGGAGCTCAAGGCACCGCAGCTCTGGAGGTGAAGATCCTCCTGGACGTGCTTCCTTGGACTTCCCGTCACGCGATGAGTCATCACCTGGACGAGACAGAGACGTCGAGTTTTTTCCATGGTTTCACTCCAGAAACTGAGATGAAGGAGTATCTTACCTGGTCGATGACGTTGGCGCTGTAGATGGCCTCCTCCATGTGCTTCTCGTCGGACTTGATGACGCACTTGATGTTGTTGACCACCTGCTGCACTTCAGGAGGGAGCGGGCAGCTGGAGTGCTCCAGGAACTTGGCCACCAGTATCTTGGTGTCCTTGTACATCTTGAAGTCGGCCAGAGAGTGCTGCTGCTGCTGCTGCTCGTGCGCCGCCTTCGGCTTCAGGTGGATGTCGACTCTGCGGCTCTCCTTCTGCTGCTGCTTCTTCCTGACGCCGACGCGCACGGGTTTGTCTGCCACGCCCTCTGAGGAGATGTCCGTCTGCTCTGGAGATACCAACACAATAATGGTCAACCTCGGCTTCTTAACTGCAGCCATCACATGTGGAAGTCGAGCAGAGAAGTTGCCTTGCTTTTGAAAATGTATTGTATTATTTGACAAAATGTATTGAAAAAAAATTAGAGTAGTAGTAACAGTAAAAGTTTTCATGTCTATAGAAATCATGTTTATTTACAATGATCTGTTTTTTTTTTTACAATGAATTATTAGAATTACGACACAAATAATACCCTTTTTTATCCCCCTTTTCACCTTTCCCACTGTTTTACTGTTGAAGAAACATGCAGCAGATGACAGCACTCAAACCCTTGCAGGAGCCAAGGTCTCAAGCATGCAAGTTCTTACACATTTTTGTGTGATTTTTGCTTTAATCTTAAAATAAATGTGTTAAAGTACATTTTAAACTGCTTGGCTAGTGGATAACAGAGGAAGCTGCAGTCAAATCCTTAAATTACCATAATTTAACATTTTTATATTTTCATTTTAATGTTTCAGATTTCGTTTTGAACAGTCATAAGTCACGCAGTAGAAACGATGTCTTTAAATTACTTTTTCAACTACACACATTTATCTGGACCACATGACTCGTAACGCTAAACTGTGGCTAACTGCAAACGGCAGTTTCATTTATTTTTCTCATGGCAGCACCGAGAGGACTTTCTGGAATATCCAGGAAGAGTGTATTGTATTGTATTGTAATTTAATACAAGCAGCAACGCTTTTTAGTTTCTAGTCCACCAGTGGGGGGCGCCAGAAGCAAATAGTTCAAATTATTCAGGTCTGCTTTGAATGGGATTTTATGGTGGATTAGAAAATGTTTTTTTTTGGTAATGCATGTTATTTGTGTCTTCGATATGTCAATGTCTTTAAAAAGCTCGTTCTAGATGTTTATAAAAGTGCAAAGTGAAAAATTGCACATTTTTTGTAGAATGAACCAGTATTGATATTATGTTAACCATTGTTACAGATGGTCCGATTCATAAAATCATGTGACATTTTTAAATTGCACAACAACAACTGAAAATTTGATTTAATTGTCTCGTCTAGAAATACGACTCATTTAAATAAAAGCATAAACAAATCTTATCTTAAGTGACTTCTTCTTATCGAGCATGAAGAGCTGACAGTTATGTCTGATGTACACATTTGTAACCCTGAGATGGTTGGATTAGAGATCATCTACTGAAGACCACAACACATCCGACCTCCACATCTGCTCCTACACGAGCAACACTGTCCTGTCAGTACCTGGCTCCGGTGATGTATGGGTCGATCCTTCAGTCGATGGGTTGTTGGCCGGAGTGCAGCCGACGATTTCTCCTTCAGAGGGAGACATGAAATAATGTCATCACAGTCCAATAACGCAACACCAGAGCAACGGTGACAATGTCAACGACACACACCGGAGCACTAGAGAACAGATAAACCTCTTGCAGCAATTGAATTGTCACTCACTTTATGTTCGTGTGTGTCTGTGCAGGTGTGTGTGTCACTGACTACACACTCAACCTCTCACACACCTTTATAATCCTGACTGAAGTACTGATTCGAGGCGTGGGGGGAAAAAACCTTACTGTCTTTTCACAGTTTTTATTTGTTAATTTAACATTTGTTTAAATTATTCCATTTTTTAAATTGAAAATGCAATTATTCATTTACAGCCACTATATGCAAGATGTCATTACCTCCTCTGCAGCTTACGTAACAATGAGATCTCTGCTATTACTGAGGACGAGAGGATACAGTCCACTCCAACAGCTGTTAAAGCTGATGTTTGGACATATTTTGGTTTCAAAAACAAACGAAAGCAGAAGCGACTTTGTAAAGACTCATGTGGTCTTTAAATTATGCAACACCAGAGTCAAGTACTCGACAATACTACAAATATATCCTACAGTATCAAAATATCTAATACTGATGTGTTGATGAAATTCATAGAGCAGTGCCCTATCTTTTTTTACCAGCAGGTGGCGACTTTATTTAAAAAAAATGATGTGTAGTTTCAATAAAATAGCTGTTTAAAGTAATAGACTATAGAACAGGTAGTGCCATCTAGTGGGCTCTGAAGATAAAGACACTGGTTCATGAAGCTTAATCAGCACATCAATAGTTCTCAGTGTTATCTTGAACTTTAAAGTATATACTTTATTGAATATTGTTTTGATTGTTTAAGCGCTTTGTGACCCTGGTCTGGAAAAGAGTTATATAAATACAAATTACTAACTTACTAACTATATTGTGATCTAAACTCCCCTAGTGTGGTACTTACTTCCTGTGGAAGAGGAGCAGGAGATGGGGTCGCTGGTGGATCGGACGATACGCGCCAGTTTGCGATACCTTTTGGCAGCTTTGAACCCCCGCGGTCTGTCGGAGGGCGAGGAGCCGCTGGTGGCCGAGGTGGAGGGAGGTTGCGATGAAGACGAAGGCGACCAGACGCTGAAGCACAGCCGGGGGCCTCGTAGTCTGCTGGGCGGCGAGGGCGAGGGCGAGGGCACCATGGGGCTGACGGCGGAGGTCCCGCCCGAGGAGGCCACTGAGGTGGGGGAGCAAGGCTGCGGCGGTGGGGCGATGGCGACGGGAAGCGTCAGCTTGCGGCTCATCATCCGAGCCTTGATGAGGGAGTGCGCCGACACCCGGGGCGGCTCCTCCGGCAGGTGTTTGGCCGATGCCAGCTCGTCGCAGAGGTGCATGCTGGGCCTCGCCTCGGTGTTTTCCGCGGAGTCCTCCAGGTTGCTGAAGTTCTCGGAGGACCAGTCCGGGGACCGTTCCAGAGACTGGGTCTGAGAGGACTCGCTGTAGCCGGTGTCGCTGGGCCGAGCGTCCGCGTTGCCGTGGTGACAGCGCATGCGCGTGCAGAGCTCCAGACTGTTGCAGCTCCCATCGATGGGCCTCGTGGCGTAAGGAGAGGAGTCGGAGCCCTGGACCTCCAGGGAACACAAGTCCTCTGAGGAACAGGTCTGGTCCGGATCCACCACCTCTGACACCATGAGTGAGGCCGAGTCCACCGAGGCTTGAGTGCTCAGTCCTGCCGTCGTGTTTCTGTCGCCCAGGCTGGAGCCGGTGGCCTGTTGCTCGTTGCTGCTGGTCACCTGCACACATGACCGCTGTGAGTGGACATGACTCTTGACCCTTGACTGTATTTCAACTTTCATTTGTATTTATTCTAATAGTCATTACTAGTCTCTTTAAATGACTATAGGGTTTTTGTTTTAGGACCTTTTGTCATCATTGTGAGTATTTATTGACCCTCAAAACATTTAAGATATATATAATATAAGAACAAAAATATAAGCAGAAGCTTGTTTTTGATCACATGTTTATCAGTTATATAAAGTACAATAAAATACTAATTTTAAGCTATATTTTATTACTTGAGTTGATACTTTCCGCTCATTCATTTGTGCTTCAGTCACTGGATCAAATGTGGCCCCTGAGCAAGTTTAATTGTCAACCACTGCTCTGAACTATTCTGCAGATCCGAGAATCCCGTAAAGTGATATGACAGCGTCCGGCCACCAGGGGGCTCTATAAGACCACAGTGATATAAGGATTTGAACCAAAATTTTCCTCGAGCTCGCGTTTTTGTGTCATTTTGTAAAACATCATTACTTGGATAAAAGAAAAACAAAGAAATTTCTTTATTCTGGTTTTTGACAAACACAGACAAAGAAATACATTTTTAAACTTAATTTACAAAAGTTATTTATTAACAGAATATTCAATCTTAAATGTTTAGGTTAAATTACATTTAATTCGTATATTCAATTCAAAATAAATAATAATAAATAAATAAATAATAAATCTTTACATCCTACACGTGGACATACATTTCCATAAAAATGGTTAAAGAACCCATCAAATACATTTTCATTAAAACCTGGAGGTATAAATAAAACTCTTGCAAAGCTTGTCAGAAAATATATTGGCTCCACAAACCAACTCTTACCTGACTCGCAGGTGTCTGGCTGACCACAGACTCATATGGAGGAGGGAGGTCTGTAGGGTACAGAGTCCCCGGACTGTTGATGGGCACCCCGTAGATGGCGCTGAAGGGGGAGTGTGGGAAGTCCAGATGAAGGCCTCTGTCATGAGCAAGAGAGCAACTGAATAACGACAGACACATGACATTTTTAACATGTTTTCTTATCTACCAGACCATCTATGTTGAAGCTGCAAAGCTTAATTCAGTATAAGATGATGCCATAACACTTTCAATGGTGAGCGACACGTTGATGCAATATGATGGCAACACTTCATTTAATCTCCTGTTTTAGTGAAGAGTTCACTGAGAGGGAGTGAGACGGAGAGAGGAGTTTAAAGCTGGAGAGTTAGAATTTTGTAACTGAAAATGATAAAAGGCCAGAAGTTAAAGTGTTTTCATGTTAATGTGCAAAATAATCAAATGTATTGTTTCAAGTTATTTATTCATGTCATCTTACAGTAGTTTAACAAAGTTATAAGAAAATACAAGGTCATCAAAACTCCGAATTTTCACTAGCTCCTGAAAATGAAACCAATCTTTGTAAAAGGGAAAACTCCACGAGACCATTACCAATATAAAGGTGATCTTAAAGGGAAACAAGTGCATTCTCCTTTACAGACAGTTAGCATCTCTGTTGCTATAAAAAGATATTTAAGATAAGTAGCTTCTCACCTTTGTCCGTCCATGGAGGGGGTGCAGGTGTACTCTGGGGGGTAGTACGGTGGGGGAGGAATGGGAGGAATAAACTCATCAAAGTCCAAAGTTTGGTGGAGGATGGTCCCATGGGGGGTCATGCAGTCTGCATTTAGAGCCCGTGCTCTGTGAGGCAGGAACTGAACACATCATTCGATTAGTGAGTGGATCTTATAAATAAAACACACATATTTATGTCTTTCTTATTATTTTTCTGCAGCAGCAATTGGTGTCTTACTTTCTATATTAATCAAAGGTGAACAAATGGCCCTTCATTGTTATGTTTCTGGACTCACCATCTGCAGCACATCAGTGGAGACCATCTGCATGCAGCACATGGCAGTCGCCAGAGCACACACCACCGTGGAGATGACGTTCAGAGCGCACACGCTGAAGAGCAGCTCCTGTGGAAGAGGGAGGAGAGTAGGATTTAAACCAGGGAAGGATGGACGTCTGGAAAAGACACGAGGAGAAGAGAGCCAGAGAAGGTAGAAAAGAAGGGAAGATAGTTAGTGAAAGGCAGAAGGTTTAATAGCACGTTGAAAGGATCGGGAGCTGAGTCGCTGTGACAAGTGCAGCTTTAATAACTACATGAATTCGTCTTCTTCAGCAGGGATAATACCACTTGCCTGGAAATTGGGTCTGGGAATACTATAGACCTCTGTGGCAGAGGATAGGGAAGAGTTTTGAGGCGACTTCACTGAGAACTCTGCAAGCATTTCCTGGTTGCTCAAGACGTCGAAAAAGATTTTTTTTTATCTGAATCAAAACAGTTTGATTTCAGTGGCAAAAATGACAGTGATTTGATCAGCTGGGGGATAAATTACCTTCTACAATTAAAGTCATGAATTCATTCTCAAGTCACAAGTCTAAATAAAAAAAAAACACACACACACAATTTTTTAAATTTAATTTCTTCTAGAATTTCAAGACTACAGAAAACGACGCTTTCAAAACTTTGGTACCCTTGGTTTTGCTGCATTTTGCCCCATTTTTAGAGACGTACATTTTAATGATGTTTTTTTTAAAGAATTTAGAGATTTGAGAATATCATATTTTCAAAATTTGGTTAAAATTTCAATGTCTTCAGCCAAGACCTAAATTCGGTTTTCGCTGCATTTTCCCCAGTCTTTTGAGATGATAATCCTTGGGCAACTTTTCAAACTTTTTCTATTGAAAACTTATTTTCCCCAGATTCTTAAGATTGAGAAAATCAAATTTAGACAACATTTCTATGTATTCTCTTCTTCCAACAGGAACCAAACTCTGTTTTTGCAACAATTCTCACATGTTTATTTTAGAAACCTTTTTAATTCATTCTTTTTTTTGTTGTTTCTTGAGACTTCACAAAAAACATAAAAAAATTCTGTAACATTTATTTGTATTCAAATGGTCCGTTAGGACCTCAACTCTAAAAAAAAGAAAATCAGTTACATTAAAATACATACATCTTTATTTTATTGCTAAAACGTTTTTGATAGGAAAAATGTTGTTCGATAGATTTTTGAGAGGAGGTCAGCAAATCCATTTCAAATTAAGAAGTGTTCTCTGCCTTCATTCTTTACATTGTGGATCTTGTGTTGAAGCCTTCTCTAATTAAAACATTTTTTTTTCTCAAGTGTCATTTTGTTTGTGTAAATACAAAGTGATCAAACATATGTGAATTGAAAGAGTACGAGAGTGTAATGTCAACAGAAGCTCAGATGTTGCTGATTGTTCTTGTTGAAATGAAGCCGATGCGAAGCGTCTGTTCCTCGTCTCCGAGCGTTGCAGCTGCAGAGATCATTACGACCGACGCGGGACTCTGGGGGGACGAGCCTGACAGCCTCCTCTTGGACATAACTCAAAACATTTGACTACTTTGGCACTTAATAAAGGTTTATTGCACCAATTTCCCATATCACTTTTAATGAGCTACGATCACAATGACGAATGGCTCTGATCTTTCCTCTTTCCACGAGCATTCGTCATCCGGAGAAGTCTTTTATTTGGTTATCAATGTTTTATAATCAATCAGAGACATAAAAAGGATGGATATAATTGTCATTAGCCTATAAAGCCACAGACCACACGCTGTATATCATTTCTGCAGACCCTCAGAGTCAAGCCGGTCCACCAGGATCACACTCTTGCATAACCGGTTTAACCGACTCACTTAAGAAGGAAGACAAATGTTTTCTCGCTCTTCTTCTCTGGTTGACCAATTACCCTCAGAAACTGTTGACATCATTATACACATGAAGAAGAACTACTACACATTATTACTGCAGTGTCAAATGACATGTACTCGAGGCAACAATTTACTTTTAATGATGTTATGCTGTTAGTTTGTTCTGCCAGAGTAAGATGAAGAAGCGCAAATAAAGTTGTTTTTTTCATTTACTTCTGCTTGATCTATATCTAAAATGAAACAGGAAAGCACTTGGAAAGCGCAGACCTCGCTCAACCCCCTCATTTCCACCTACATTAGAACTTCATCTCCTGATATTATGAATCTACTCCTCTACTAATCTGTTACCAAATTGACTCACAGGAGGCAAAGACGAGATAAAAACCACAGAGAGTGACAACATTTGAAAAGATATAAGGATTCAGATGGTGATCATTAACATTTTCAAAAACATTCTTCTGTATTCTGTTCATTAGTTTAATATTTATTTTGCGAACAGACTGATAAATCCAACATATCATACTGTGCGAAGACAAAAAACAACCTGAGACCTTATCCAGACACATGTGGTATTTTATGTCTTGTTATGAATGCGGAGTAGAAACCTACATAGGAGATGTTGAATGTGTCGTTCAGACAATAATGCTTGAGACGAACAAAACAACATCACAAGCAGCTCTTGTTTAGCAAAGCTTGAGGGCTAACCTACTTACTTACTTACTTGAGGATATTGTGAGATTGGAAGTGATGCTAACATCTTGCATTCTGGAAGATTAAAGATCGTGCTGAGAGAGAAATTATCCTGGAAATATGGTGATTATCGAACACCTGGCAACACTTGCCTCTTCTCTCCTCCATCCTAGCTCAAAAAACAGCTTTCAACTGGTTTGAACAGACACCGTCACAGACAACATTTTAAAGCTTTAATTGATTTCTGTTAACGCTTGGCAATGAGACGTTGACCACATTCATGCTAACAGTCTCTGATCATCCGAGAGGAAAGATGAGGCTCAACTGAAAAAGATCAAGCTCTCTCCATCAAGGAGCTTAAAACTGACAAGAGCACCTTTTTGAAAACACCTTTAAATAGAATCCAACAAAAGCTTATTTTGTCCTGATGCTTTATGGGATGTTAGCAGTTATAGACTTTAAGATGAGGCAGCATTTGTCTAAAGAAAGTAAAGCTTATTAGAGGTTCAAGTGGAGCGCTATTATTTTCTTTCACTGACATATACATTGTCTGTTTCAACTCCACTTCTGTGAAAATGCTTTTCCTTAGATAAGAGTTTTTCTTTCTCGAAATCGTCTTCTACAAGGTTCAGTCGCAACTTCACCAATTAAAATAAATCCAGCTGGATTATCTGTGATCAAGGGTCATTTTTCCAACGGAGTGTTTAATACCACTGAACGCTTGTACTAACCGAGTTCTTGAGCTTTCATCCCCTTCTTCTATTTTATCTACCTTTGACTTGTGGATATAATAAAAAAATAAAATAATTGAGCAATAAGTTACATTATGAGCTTATTAAAGGGCAACTAATGTGTTGATTCAAGTGTGTCTTATATGGATCTTGGTAGTCTATTGTATCATCAGTGTGTCTGTGTTTGTAAAAAACTCTATTTTCATTGACATATTTACATTAGAAAATGTGATTAAGCCCCGCCCACTGCTTAATTTTTGTCTACCATAACCACACCCACTCTACTGTGATTGGTCAAGCATCCAGGTAAGTCTCCAACTCATTGTATAAACAAAGCAGGGCATGAGGATGAGGGAAGCCATTATTACATCATAATGGACTCTGCTCTCATAACCTCTTGTTCGCCGAGATTTCATACGGGGAAAACTTTATAAAGTAACTTTAAAACATCGTGAATGTCTTACTGCATCATTTGTCATGTTATAGAATTAGCTATTATTTTAACAATGTTCTTCACTTGAGTGTAAGTGTCATGTGACCACCAAACTGGTTTACAGCAGTGGGTGAAACTGACATATCAACAGAATTTATATTTGTTCTAAACAAATGGATATTCTTAAAATGAAAACAGTATATCAAAGATTTTATGACGTTGCAGATACACTATTCAGACACTAGGGGAGCCAAAAACATTACTTTAAAATACTTATATTTAAGTATTTTTAATATTTCATAAATATTATTTTAATAGTTGTCAAACCTTTGTGAACTAATCTCGAAATAAGAAGTTCTTTGAAGTCACAGATTAATAATTCATCGTAATAATCCAACTTTTTTGTGCGAGTTAAAGTGAAATTACACAGGTTAACACCTTGAAAGCACGTTTCATGACGGTTAATTCCCACCACCCACCTTGAGACGAAGGCGGATGGTGTTGCAGTCCCTCAGCGGGTTGAGTTTCAGCGTCTCTCCGAGGTTGTTGCAGCTCGAACTCTGTTGTTGCAGTTCACAGCAAACACACACTCCATCGCTGTCGAACTTAAGCTGGGGGGCCGGAGCAGAGAACACACACACGCACTCATGCATGCACGCAACGTCAACACAAAACACACACAAACACACATACATACGCACACAAACACATGCAAAGATCAGAAAAAGGTTTGCCACCCTCAGACTTCTGCAGTGCAGCCTTTAACTAGAACGACACTTTTATTTTACGACTGGTTATTAAACGCTGCTGACGAAAGGATATTCAGTCGAGTGACGATACACACCTTTAACAGTGCAGACGGTTGGCTTGAACAAAAGGCAGGAAGTGACATATAAGGACAGACTATACTTCTTTGTGTCCCAGATTGAGAGAAAGCAGGACATGAACCTGACAAGTGTGGGTTAATTACATCGGGGAGACAGGATAGAATGTTAATATTTCAGTCACGACCAGGGAGTCTCAGGGGTCCCGGGGAAAGCTGGTCCACATGGCTGACCTGGCGCACATTAGCAAGATAAGCTGCTGCGAGCGTGGAAGTGGAGTCGTGTGTTAAATCACAACCGCGCTGGAAAAATAAACCAGAAACCGTGTTTTGATACAATTTATTTTACTTTCGTCACATGCTATGCATCAGTTATTCTCTCTGCTGTACTGGAGTTTGTGTGGAAGGATTTACAGTTTTAGAATTATTGTTTAATGTATAACATCATCGGTCACATGGTAAAAAGAAAGCATTCCATGAACTACAAGCAGAAATTAATATAGTTTCACATGATATATTTTTAGACACTGTTATGTCACTAGAGCTAAATTCTCTGTAGAACTGGTGACAACTTCAAATCGCTGACTCGGACTGTTTTCTTTTTTCCTGAGTCACTCCTCGCATAGGTTTACGACAGTTAAACTGAACATAAATCTGACAACACTATTGAAGCAGGACTGGAACAATGTTATGTTGCCTATGGTAATGATATCATTGTTATTTGCTGGTGAAGTATTTGCTATACGTTTGTCGTGCCCCTAAAGAAACCTTTAAAGAGGCAAGCATGTGACCTGTAGCTGATCTCCTATTGGTTGGTTCTCAACACCAATGAATCGGAGTTAGTTATGAACGAAAAGGATGTCATTAACCAATCCAGGACCGACGACTATTACGTAACCTAATCTAAATAATAATTAAGAGAAATGTACTTTTGTTCTTGTAAGTTTGTTATAGCAAGTGTTTAAAAGCTGTTGGGTTCATTAGAAATATATAATATAAAATATATAATAAATATTATAATAAGGAAAAAAAAAAATCATTTTCAGAATAATAACGTTCTCGTAGCCTTTGAGCGAGCTGGATGTATTGGCCACTACTTTGTTTTGGGAAACAAGGCAGTATTTTGACTCCATAGAAGTTGGTTGATCAATGAAGGACAGAGAAAATAAGTACCAACAAACATTTCTTTTTTTTATATTTCTAATTGTTTTGGAGGTGTATACGACAAACATTGATACGGTAACGTTCACTAAAGGACTAGATATTGATGGTAAATCAAATAAATATGTATTATAATTGACCATCGTCAGCAAATGCAGTCATATGAAAAGAAAGTGAAGTAACTAAACTTCATGGAAAAAGCTTCCAGACTGTTCTATGTCTTCAAATCAAAATAAAGACGTTGTCTCACCAGCTGACAGTCCTCCAGAGAGTCGACCAACTTGGCGTTCTGGCAGGAGAGGATGGACCCGGCGAGGTTGAGCATCACACAGACGGCTGACAGTAACATGAAGAATGTGATCTGAAACAGAAAATTAGAAATAAATATATATACTCTCTTTAACACTTTTGTTAAGATGCCGTATGATGACTACTTTTCTGTGGTTCAAGGGTTAACCCCGTCACTGAAATCAAGATGTCTTTGAAACATTTCTAATGGTAGCTTCCCAGATGCACTTTCATAATCAGACTAAAAAGCTCATTATAATCGCACCTTCTGTAGTATAGTCTTTTTAGAGTACAACAGAAAGAGTGTAAATTTGATTTGAACATTTTTATAGTGAACATCATCCAACAATACGAACACTTGATATTAACACAGAAATGACAAAAGAAACTTTACTCACTCAAAGACCAATTATTTTTACATTATTATGCAAAGCTTTATCTTGATCAGCCCCAAATATTGAATTCAAAGATCATCTGAAGGTGTTTTTTTTTTTATGAAAACGCTCATACAGTATCCAGTATTTGTCAAATATTCTACATCAGGAAACTGAAACTGTAGTGAGGAAGACAAGTGTGTAATAACATTGCTAGGTATAACTTGGTACTTGATGCTGTAATTTATCTCCATAGACTCACAACAAAAGTCTGTATGGAGGCCGAAGGCAGCAACAGACATGATATGAAGATGGTTGAGAAACACATGAAGAAGAAGGAGGAGCAGGCGAGGCAGTGTGGGAGGCAGAGGTGGAAGTGAAGAGGTCACACTTAAAGGACAGATGGAGGGATAAACATGTTTTATTTTACTGCAGCAGAAAATTGAAAGATTGCCTGAATGATGGAGCAGCAACCAATTTCAAACTGAGTGTGAAAACATGATGTGAATAAAAGAGAGAATAACAACAACAAGAGAAACAGAAAAGGATGGTCTGAGGCAGACGATCACGGATTGTAATATCACACAATCTTGTCAACTTTTATTGATTCCTTACTACTGTTTTCAGTGTTTCTTTGCCTTTTCTATGTATTAACACAACATGCACTCAGTTCATATGTATGTATGATGTCAGAGTCTGAGTCCGAGGAAACAGGAAATGCTGAATTGCATTTATTAAGTTGAGCCACAAGCCAATATCTAGTCCCTGCTGCAACCATTGATCAGGGACTTCCTTGTTGGATGCCAATTCAGTCATTTATCAGAGACATGAAGGAGAGTCGATGTTGGGAATTCATGTCTTTGTTTCAAAGACTAATAAATAAATTGGTAAAATATTAAGGTAATATTGTGGCCCCGAAGAGAGAGTGTTTTTGTCACCACTTCATTTGAAAATAACTACTTCTGAAGTTACAAAAACAATATTTTAATGATGTTTATTCATTGTATTATTTGTACACAAGACAATAAAAGCCTGCAGGGGTGAGAGTTAACATTTCTTTTGTTCTGGGAGGTTTATTTTGTACATTTATTTTTCTTTTAAAATGTAATACTAAAGCAAAATAGACACTAATCATAATAAGAATGCTGTGAGATAAACAATAAGGTTTTATTATTAAAATTGTATTGGTTTATTTATATATATATAAGAAATGCTGATTTCAAAAGGTAAAAAGATGATTTTTTTATTAGTGATCATGTGGAGAAGTTTGTAGACGAAGGTAGGGAGGTCAGGCAGATAGTTTGAACTCAAGGAAAGGAAAAGTGTTGGAAATACCAGACACTACGAGAAGAGATCGATGACCAATGAGGTTCAAGTATGTGATGAATGAGGAAACACTGGATACCAGTTTAAGGTTTTCACCTCAAAACATTTTTCAATACTCTATTTTGACACTTTCCACTCATGGTCAACTGCAGAAAGATAGAATCATTTCATGCCGCTTCCTCTCATTTCATAGTCTGCTGTTGTGACTCAAATCAATTACTTCATACAAAATTGAAAATGGACGCGCCGCAATAAATTCACGGCACACACTAAAAGTTTATGGAGATATTGAGCTTTTTTTGCTGAGTGCTTTTGCATGTATGAAGTAATGTGGTGGACTCTAGAGGGAGGCAATAATAAGACATTGTTAAACAAATAATAAGGAATAATCTTCACAAACGTCTCATGTATTGATGGAAATGCAATTCACAATTTTACCACCGAATATTGGATAACATTTAATGTGAACTTACAAAACAGTCAAATTATTTATCATTATTTTTGCAATATATTTTATGTATATAACATGATATTTGAGTACAATATATGTCAAGTGTCACACATTCTTTTTGAAGAACACATTATAGAGAAAAGAACCTTCTTCCATGTGTGTTTTTTTGTATATACAGTATATTTAAAAAGTAATGTAAGGCCATAAAGCCTGTTGATAACAACTTCTGCATCAGCCTGATTTTAGTAAGTCACAAGTTATCAAAATCAAATTGAATGAATTATTATTCGACACACATCTTTATTATATCGTGCTTGAGTTAAACGGATTCGTGTCACAGACCTTGCGACCAAGCATGTCTCGGATTTTTATTTCCTTCCAAGTTTATTGTCCTGCCTGGCCTCACACCGACACCTTCTCAATTACCATATAGAATCACATCCCACCTTTGCTGGCGACTAATTAATGAGAGCGACGCCTCGTCTGCATGCCAACGAGAGGACGCACACGTATACCCACACACACCACCGTATGGGGTCCTGTGCTTCATTCACCCACCGTGGCATCATTTAGCAGCCGGAGAACACACAACGACACTCGTTGGTAATTTCAGTGACACGCTGACCTGATCGTTCAGGTGTTTCCTTGTTATCCTCCATAACTGTCACACGGGCGAGACACAAGTTGCCCCCATTCAAGCTTTATTGATAACGATGATATTTAGTTTGACTGATTCATTCCTGTAGATCTGGATTAAAATATATTTCAGTTTCAAGATAGCAAAATATGATTTCATAGCGCCTGATAAAGTTCAATACGTTCAATCAATTGCTGTTCATAATAAAACGTTTAATCCAATCATGAAATAAATAATAGGGTTTTAAATTATTAAAAAAAATTGAACATTGTCTCCTTAATTAGTGAATATTTTTACAGTATATACTTTTTTAGAGAAATTAAAATTTAGTTTGTGTTTTATTAAGCAGCGCAAAACATTTTTACAAAAGGTCAATTGATGAAAAATATATTATGTTAAATAATTATATAGTTGAATAAACCTATATAATGTTAAGGAAAAGTAAAGGCAAGTAAAAATTAGGTTTTATTTAGAATTGAATCCATAATAATTTATTTTTAAAATGAGGAAAGTAGAAAGTTAATTCAAGATTAGGGCTGATCTATATATATTTTATCATGCCAGTGTTGTCACCTTGAAGTTGAGATGAATTACTAAGGGTAGTCACTGGCAATGTTTTAACACACATGTGCAACATTCAACCTCTCTTTGCTAATTTGAGGCTAAAATAAGCTACTTTTCTGTGTAAACTGTAGTCCTCCACTTCTGACTCATCGCACCAACACAAAAATATTTTCACTGGATACACACACACACATTTTGCTCATTTAAACATCCTTTGATTCTGCAACATCTTCTCTCTTCTTGGAAATTTTAGGAGTTATATTTGGCATTTAAAAGCTTAGCTTGGAGGTCAACAGCCTGTCAATCTCTGAAGCCCTGTGACCTATGACCTATGACCTTCACTCACCCGCTGATGGTGATGCATTTCTGGAAGTCTCTATTCACTCTAGGATTAAGATTATTTTCCAAATTTAGTAATTGCTCTTAGCTATGACACTTGTTGTGATCTGTGTTGAATTAACATTTTAATTGGATTATTTTAAAATACTTAATGTAACCTGTCTCTGATTGACGGAAACATTATAATAAAACATTAAAATTAAGTAATAACCGACTTACTGCAGGCATGGCTGGTATAAAACGAATGAATACATATAAAAATGAGGTTAAAGTTTCTGTACAGGTGTGTGTAAATGTCCTCCTGCAGCACGAATTAGTATTTAGTCTGCAGCACCACTGCGACAAGAAACTATTATTTTCAATTATCAGTGAGCCTCGAGGGAAGCGAGTACGGTGGTTTTGTTTTTGCTGCTGCTCAGCAGAACGCCCCGAGTTCTCTCCTGATACAGTATATTAGGTGTCGTACCTGCAGTGCTGAGAACCTCTGCAGCGAGGCAGTGAAGGGTAAAACACTGGCGCAGGCGGGAGAGAGGGTGAAGGTGTCAAATGGTACTTATTTGCTTTGAGATTTAGTGTAATTAGAGGAAGTGTTTGACTACTTTCGCCAATGAAAACAGACGTTCGCCCCTGATTTTTGCCTTCTAAACAAACAGAAGGAAACAAAGTCGGCAGCAACAGATGGTTGTCATTGTTTCGCTAATGAGATCGTGACTTTTTACTGCTTGGAATGTCCGAGTGTGTCTCTGTGTGTAGTCGTGTGTGTGTGTGTGTTTGACAAGACATCAGTACCAGGACTGGTCGTGAAAGGTGTTGAGTGACCTTAAGTTCAGTGCTAACCCAAATAAACAGAGGAGGTGTCGATGGCTTCAGGCACCAAACCTGGACCGTGGTGCAAACCAGACCTTCAATAGTTTGTAGGAGGTAGACAGGCAAGATTAAACCAGAGAGGGGGAAATGTTTTAAAAGAAAACTTGTTAAAAAAAATTGAATTGGCGATATATTCTATGATAGTGTATCGATATTGGTAAGCATTGTATCAATTCTTTTTAGTTTATTTTTTTTGTAAACAAATATATATTTGTTTTTAATGTTTTGGCTTGAAAATCACATTTCATTTGTTACAATCTTTTTTTTTATGGTTTACAGTTCAATAATAATATATGTTTAAAATAAAATAATTGTATTTTTTAACAATTACATGAAAAGTCTCGAGGCATTTGTTCATTTTTCTGATGCAATTCAACTTCTGGCCACTATATGGCAGTAGTCATTGTGTCCTCTGCAGCTAAATGAACATTGAAATCCTGCAGGGTACCAGCGATGGCTGAGCGCCAGAGGATACAGTCAACTCCAGCAGCTGTTGAAGTTGATGCTTGGACATATTTTGGTTTCAAATCAAATTAAAGCAGTTACCACTTCAAAAGTCATGTGCTCTGTAAATTCTGCGACACCAGCGGAAAGTACTCGGGCAATACTACAAATATACTGTATATACTTGTTCTTACAGTATCACAAAAAATCGTAATGTATGTAATGTATCGCCAGATTCTTGCCAATACAAGCCCCTGATTTCATTTATTCCCCTTTATAGTTTCCTGAAGTGCATTTTTTCTTTTTAAACCAACAATACTTATATATAATAACATTTTTGTTTCTGATGACAACACGATTGCCAAATACAGCATTTGGATCTGTTTGCAAAATGAGAGAACATGGCAGTTTTATCTTCCTGGTAGATTTAAAAAACAAAAAGTATCTCAGTACTTCATATGAAAACAATGCTCTGTGATTCTTTGCTTATTGCTATTTTCTTTGTACACAATAATTACAGCTCTCAACCCAGCTTTAGTAGTTTCTCTACATGGTCACCTTTACTTACTCCTCTTTGTATTTAACACACATTCATACATACACACCAAAACTCTCCACGAGATAATACCAGGAAGCACAGTGACAGAGTTGTGGGTTTGATTTTAACTTCCATGAACCCAAAGCTGCAGCACTGTCGCTCCAGCTGTCATGAACGTTCTCATATGGAAAGCTTAAAGAAAGTGCTTGCCTCAGCAGGTGTCAGTATTTTCTCTGCAGTGTGAAGCTAGTACAGCGGGTGTGTTTGTAGTGTTGACTGGAAGACAGAGAAGACAACAGCTCCCCTCCCGACTTCAGTCAATCCTGCGTTGACGTTGAGTCGTGTCGATGCGGCGCCGAGCTGCATCTCCACGGGACATGATGACTCGTTCCTGTGGTTACTGCCATGAAGGGTTCAGATCAACACCATCACATGAACCATACCAGGTTTAATAGCCAGCAAACTTCTGCTTTGGTCTAGCTGTGTGAGGTCTGCTTCTACACCGTTCAACTCTCTGAACGTTCATCAGTATTCATCTCCATGATGGTTCAAAAGTTTGCTCACTGACACATGTCTGACACAATGTGCACAGATGGAACAAAAGAATGATACAATGAAAGAGAATGAAAATAAAACACTTGGATTAGTTATTGTTCTTGCTCTGTAGTTGGCTCAGAAAGCAATAATAGAGAGAACATTATTAAAGAAATCTTTAAACACCACAGTAACATAAGATACAGTTAAGGATACACATTTCTTGTCACCTGCAGCAAAGTCATGTCTTATTAACAGATACGTTCTCAGATTCATAGTGCAGGCTTTTCCCTGATTCTCTGGGACTCCTGTGTTTGTCCTGGACTTTCAAAGTATATATTTTAACTATGTATTGTTTTTGATTGTTAAAGCACTTTGTGATCCTGCTCTAGAAAGGCAATTTACAAATAACTATTACTTACTTACTTACATCTGAACTAAAAGGGCAACTAATGTGAAAACTTTCCTGACTTACTTATTTCTTAAATGTTGAAGGCTTTCTCTCAAAGATGCAGTAGGTCCCTCACCATTACCCTTTTTGTGATTACTTTATAAAGTACTTCCACGTCTGAAATCTCCACAAACAAGAGGTTACGAGAGCAGAGTCCATTATAACGTAACAATGGTCTTTACTCCTCCTGCAGCCAGCTGTAATTACGCCTGCTTTGTTTATACAATGAGTCTCTTGGAGGTGTAAACTTCCGGGATAGATGACTCATGGTGACAAACTTCGATGTTTTGACCTATCACAACAGAGTGGGTGTGGTTATGGTAAATGAGATTTCATCTCCAGAAAAAAAGAGGGCTTAAGCACATTTTCTAATGTATACAGTATATTTCGATGAAAAGAGAGTTTTGTACAAACAGACTGGTGAGAACAATAGTGGTCCAAGATCTATTTTGGACACTTAAATCACACATCAATGCTCTACACACTTTACAAACAGCCCGACAAAAATGTATGAAGTACTTTTATTGTGAACTGTGTCGGCTGACGATGTTTTGTTACTATTGTGAAGGAATTCCTGCAAGATTAGAGCAGAAACCCTTTAAAGTAGGGCTTCAATCAATAATTTCAGAACTTTACCAAAAAAAATCGACTGGTCTAAAAAAAATCATTTTCATTTGGCCGAAATTAAAAACCTGCGATTTTTATTGGTTAATCTGTACACCCCTAGAATAACTATTTTTTAAGATTTAGTTTCACCTCTTTAGATTGATCCACTGCCTTTGTCGCTGCAAACGCAAATTTGAATTGTCTTTAGGGATTGGTTCTTATATTCAAAGACAATTGTAGTAAGCAGGAAGACAAACAAGGCACATCTCAGTTCAGCACTCATTCCACATCACAACTCGCCTGGAAAAGCCCCTCATGCATGCAGACATTTAATTTATTTGCTATTTTTATTATGTCAATTTTTAGATAGATCACTACATACCGTTTTTAGTTCAATTCTGTCAGAATTAGAATATAAAAGTGAGGTTTTTCTATACAAAACCGCGTGGTACTTGACCTGTGAGTATGAAACAGCAGGATCATGCTACTCTCACTCATCGCTGCCATCAGATAAGGCACGCCAGCTCATTCATTTTCTAATTAAAATGGAGCTACACTTCCCGTTTCTCCGGGCCGTAGGGGAGGACATCATTCATGAAGTATTATCTTTAGCTAAAATGGTTTCAGTTTAGCCAGCCAACCGTGCTCTCTCTCGCTCACAGCCATCGCAATAACTCACTCACTGTTGTTTGCTTTCAACCACTATGTGCTTGTATTTTTTTTTAATGTAGCTATTGTATGGAACATATAATGAAGTGATGAGTGTTTAAATGTAGTGACAAACGTTAAGTATTGGGTTGACCCTCTTTAAGGATGTGATTGGTGCTATACATGTGAAGTTGACTGATTGAGTTTATTAGAGAAGACTAATCATCCATCCGTCCATCCATAATCCATAACACATCCATCCATCCATTCATCCATCCATAATACAACCCATAATCCATCCATCCAAAATCCATCCATCATCTATCCATCCGTTGTCTATTCATCCATCTATCATCTATCCATCCATAATACATCCATCGTCTATTTATCAATGCGTCCATCCATAATCCATCTATCCATCCATAATCCATCAATCATCTATCCATCCATAGTCTATTCATCCATCTATCATCTATCCATCCATAATACGTCCACCGTCTGTTCATCGATGCATCCATCCATAATCCATCTATCCATCCATAATACAGCCATCATCCATCCATCCGTAAACCATCCATCATCTATCCACCCATCATCATCCATAAATCATCCATCCTCATCCATAATCCATTCATCATCGATCCATTCATCCATCAATCCATCATCCCTAATCCCTGAATCCTCCTTCATCCATCAACTCATCATCCCTAATCCATAAATCAACCTTTATCCATCCATCCATCCATCCATCCATCCATCCATCCATCCATCCATCCATCCATCCATCCATCCATCCATCCATCCATCCATCCATCCATCCATCCATCCATCCATCCATCCATCCATCCATCCATCCATCCATCCATCCATCCATCCATCCATCCATCCATCCATCCATCCATCCATCCATCCATCCATCCATCCATCCATCCATCCATCCATCCATCCATCCATCCATCCATCCATCCATCCATCCATCCATCCATCCATCCATCCATCCATCCATCCATCCATCCATCCATCCATCCATCCATCATCCATCATCTAACATCTATCCCTCCATCTACACTGTATATTTAACTAAATCTTAAATTTAAGTCTGTTTGTTCTTGTTTTCATTTCGCAGTAAAGTTGCAAATACAAATAAAAAGCTAAACTTTGTGAGCACTAATGTATGTAAAAATATATAACATAAAAATCTTTACTTATCAAACAACTATTTGTTTGTAAAGTTTAAAGCAAAAAATACTTTTTGTAGTCACTCTTGTACTGAGTACACAACACATAAAAGGCGATATATCAATGCTTCAAACATAAATATAGAATATAAAGACAGGGTCGCAACTCTCAACAGGCTCAGACTTCAGCGGACGGATCAACACAGAAAGTTTCATACTTGATGACATGAGCAAAGTTATACAACAATGGCCGCCGGAGGCTGAGCAACTGTGCTGACACTGGCATTATACTGCTGCTGGGAGATGTGCCCCCGTCCCACCGGGAGGGAATCACTTAATCAGCCACCCCCCACCCATCCTTCATCTCTCCACTCTTTAAAATGTAGATGCTCAGCGGCACACCACTCTGATTTGAAGAGATTCCTGGCGGTGTGATCGGAGGGAGGAGGAGGTGATCCCAGGAGCAGTGGGAGCGCAGCAGTGCTAATGCAAGCTGACCAGAGGTGACAGACAAGCTGTGACCACAGGGAGAAACACACATGTACACAGAAACACTCTCTGTCTTTAGTTGACATGAGCAGGCACTGGACTCAAGTTAGCGTCAACTTAGTCTCAAAGACTCTTCACGGATGTTCAGGGTCGGATTGAATCAAGTGCAAGTTTTTAAGAAACTGATAAGAAGTGTTCTAGACTCGAATGCGATTGTGTAGTGGCAGTGGTGTAGCTGTAAGAAAATATCTAATATTTATACACAGATATATAGAAATATAGATCCTGTATCAATGATGTATTGATAAACAAATGTCCTGAATGTTTGCTAGGTTGGTAAGGTAATTGTAAATGTGAACACAGAAAACTGGAATATTTTATTTTACTTTACACTCACTTAAAAAAAGATTATATATATATATATATATATATATAAATATGTTTTAAATATAGTTGTTTTATGGTTCATATTTCAAAAAAAGTGAGCGTAAAAGAAAATAATTCGATTTTTGGTTATAAATTTCTATTAACATGCAAATATTTAGGACGTTTGTTCATTTTTGTCTCGCAAATTCAACTTCCAGCCGCTAGATGGCAGCAGTCATTACATCCTCTGCAGCAAAAGGTACAATGAAAACCAGTGAGATACCAGCAAAGACTGAGGACGAGATTATATAGTCGACTTCAACACCTTTTAAAGATGATGTTTGGGCATATTTCGAGCATATTTAAATTTTTGCTTAGTCGTTGTCGCCCCTGCTTAGACTGTCCGCTAATAATAAACCGTGGGTAACAAAGAAGGTCAAGGATGTCCTTAACAGGAAGAAGTTTTTTCAGGAGCAGGGACAGGGACGCCATGAGGTCAGCACAGCAGGAGGTGAAGCGATGCTTGAGGGAGGAAAAGGACATCTACAGGAGGAGGTTGGAGGAGAAGCTGAGTAGGGAAAAATAAGAGAGGTCTGGGATGGTGTTAAAACCATCACTGGACACAAGACCAAGGCTTCTCAGCTCCACACAACCACTACTCAGCTTCACCTCACTCCAAGTACACAATGTACTTCTGAGGATTCGTCCAGAAAAGGCTGCTGGTCCTGAAAAGGTGTCTGCTCGACTGCTAAACACCTGCGTGACTGAACTAGCTGAGCCTCTCCAGGATGTCGTTAACCTCAGTCCAGCTGGGGAAAGTACCAACCCTGCGGAAGACTTCCTCTATCGTTCCAGTCCGAAACAGATCTGGCCGAGCGAGCTGAACGATTACAGACCATTACTACTCACTTACTCATGCCTAAGTCGACTAGCACACTCTTTGAAAGATTAGGAACAGTTATTGATGTTTTTTTGACTCCTCCAGCAGGGGTAGCTTTAGTTTTTTATTCGATTCACTTTAAACTGACGATCAAAAACCCAGCAGTGTTGCTATTTTGAAATGAAGATGTTTTTCTACTGATGAATCCCAGCTTATGAGCATCGGTGATCCAAGATAGCAGAACAAATAAACGGACAATACGAGAGGATAGTACTGGACATTGTGGCATGAAGAATCCTAAAAAGACAAAAAACTACATCTCCAAATGTTGTTGCTTGGTAACAGGCCACTGTTTTCTTGGAAGCAGACCGAGCAAAATTCATCACAAGCTTGTTTCCCTTCACAGCAGTTAAGTGAGAGCCATGTTTTAAATGATATTTGAAATAAAGTGACACATAGATAGACGGGAGAGACGGATGAAGAGGACGATTTAAAACAAAAGAAAAACAAAATTGAGGAAAATAGATCACACTGTTACACAATAAAATATGGAAAGCATGTGGGGGTCTGGAGACAGAAATAAAACAAAGTAAAAATTTAAATCTGTTTATAAAAAGTAAGAAATGATATTCCTTAATAAGTATATGGAAGAGGAAGTGTGATAACTGAGGATGATGAGGGATACTTCTAGAAAATGAACAGTTTTGATGTTTGTATTGCAATTAAATAAGTACATTGTATGAGATAATAATAATAATAACAATAACAATATAGTAAGTACTGTATTTTTTATGTAATTGTATGTATATTATATATACTAACAGATGAGATATATGTTATGTAGTGCTTGTGTATTTTTATTGATATCTGTGTAGAATATGTGGCAATTTTCTGCAAACGAAAAAATTGGGGGTTAGAATTTCAGTATTTTATCCATACTATTTTTGAACTAAAGTGTGTTTTTATGTTTTCTTTTCATTTGGCTTCATTTTTACGTGTGTTATTTATGTAAAATATTTACACATTGTATACATGTTTGAAAATAACATTATACATTCAAAATGAGCGAATGAAACCATCATGCAAGTCTTTAAGAGAAGAAAGTAGAAAGAAAAAAAGATGCAAAACTGCGTGGTCTCAGAAGGGATGTTGCCTCGTCTAATTCTATAGACTTCCTAAAAATCGAAGCTGAAAACTCTGTTTGTATTCACACATTTCCATCCCTCCTCTCCTCACCCTCCACTGTCAAACACACACACACACTTCCTGTCTTCCTCTAGTGGCTCCTGACAGCAGGTCTCCAGGGGCCAATCTCGGTTAGCAGCGGGCTACACATCCCGCTAAAACATCCCCATCTGGGTCAGCTCAGACAATAACAGGCCTCTGAGGAACATCCAGCCAGATGATGCACAATATTCAAAGTTTGTCTATCTTGGTATCATGCACACGACTGAAATGACTTTCCCATTGAATTCTAAGTTATTCTTGTAGACCCTCAGCACACATATGATGTGTAGAGAAGCAACTTCATTAAAAACACATCATACACAGCAGGTTGAGTTACTAATAAAGAGAAAACTTTTTTAATTTGTTTTGCGAATGCATATTGTCTTTACAGAAGTTTGTACACATTTATTCTTCAGACAGGAGAGTTTATAAAAACCCTGACACAGCTTAACTCTGACTGGAGTTTTTAAGCTTTTGTCAGCAACATTGAAGCAGAGAAAAGTGAATTGGATCATAGAATAATGGAGGTAAGACGTGTGGTTTTCTTTACACCTGCTTCTTTTTGGACTTGGAGATAAAAACATTAAGCTTTACATCCTCTAGATTCCATAATGTTATACTAACACAAGACATACTAGTTTATATAGCACCACAGTTGTCTGAGCAAAACAGTTCAATAGGCTATTTCCTATTTTAAAGAAAATATATTGCATGTCCTGCATTACTTATTTTAATGAAACATAACATGACAATAATATTTTATTTCATTTGAAATAAATACGCCTGCAGTAGTAAAACAAAGTAGTGTCTACCTTCCTAACAAAAAATAATAAAATCAAAACTAAAGTATATTTGCAGCATAAAAATCCCACTTGGTCTTAAAAATATATTGCAATTCAACCAAGTGAGATTATCGAATAGGTACTAGTATTAAAGTATCCACTAATATTGTTGTGTAAAACACATCAGAACACTAGAACAAAATACATAAATATATGATCTGAGACATTTAAAATTAAACTCAACACTGGTCTTTGTGGTGGCAGTCCAGATTAAACAAAAAATATGAATTAATTAAAAATAAATTAAAAAAAGAATACATTCAAATAAAATAAGAGACATTAACACAACATGACATTTAATAATGAACAATTATTTAAAATTAAAATAAAACAAAATGCAAAAAATGTATTTAAATAATATTCATGATGTGTACGGAAAGAAAAACTTTGTATCAACTTTAGTCTCCAGGAGCAGTTTTAATTCCTGCGTAGTTCGAACTTCTTCCCAAAAACAATACACAGACTAGTTGCCTTGCTTTGGTACCTTCTAGAATAACCATGACCTGGATGAATGGGAGTCTACACTGACAAGCTGCAAATGCATTAAACTCCAATAAATAATTGATATATGCTTTAAGGTTAATTAAGTTTTTGGTGCTATTGTATATAAATGCTTGCTAAGCTTGTTTTCGTCTGCTTCACTGCCCCCTCAGTTCTCACAAACCTCGCATGAGTTTCTGCCTCCAGCCTCATAAGTCAAACTGATGGGTGTTGATTGACAGCCAGGCTCTTGAATAAACAAATAAACGACATTAACAAAGTCCAGATTATCGGCTTTGCATACAAACAAAAGCCCTGTCTGGTTGTGTGGGGTGCAAAAAAGACAGCTGTCAAAAGTGCAAAATCCTGCTGTTTGGAAAAGTGCGAAGCCAAAGCTCACATCCACCCTCATCAATGCATCCAAAAACAAAACAACTTTAAATTATCCTCAGAGGGATCTTCATGATCAGAAGACAAACCAGTGAATAATGAGGGCGGTGAATCCCGTGCAAGCGTGTGGGTTTAATATTTGGTATTCATGATTTAAAACAAGTCTCACAGGACAGTGGTGAAGGGAGAGAACGCCTGACTTCCCACGGACGACGTGTGAAACTTCCGTCAGTTTTCAAATGAAGCCATCAAGACATGGAAAAAATGTTATAAATCAAGAAAACCAATTTATTGAAGGGTTTGAATCCCTTGAAGATTA